>NC_142938.1:74602747-74625247 GCF_046866305.1 Octopus bimaculoides | reverse complement strand
GTAAAGTCTTTTAGAGAAGTGATAAGGACGGTCTTAGAAAACCATCGTCTGAAAAAGCAGAAAGTAAGGAAGAAAGAGAGAGAGAGAGAGAGAGAGAGAGAGAGAGAGAGGCGAGGAAGGGCAGCTAAAGAGGGAGAGAGGGCGCCACTAGCCATCGCATATAGTAAGTGGAAAGCGAAGGGATGATGGTTGTTGTCTAGTCCCAAGTTCTTTGTAAGCCTAGTACTTATTCAATCGGTCTCTTTGCCGAACAGCTAAGTTACGGGGACGTAAACACACCAGCATCGGTCATCAAGCGATGTTGCGGGGACAAACACACACACACACATATATATATATATTCATATATACGACGGGCTTCTTTTCAGTTTCCGTCTACCAAATCCACTCACAAGGCTTTGGTCTGCCTGAGGCTATAGTAGAAGACACTTGCCCAAGGTGCCACGCAGTGGGACTGAACCCAGAACCATGTGGTTGGTAAGCAAGCTACTTACCACACAGCCACTCCTGCGCCGTAAATCGGATTGGGGGTGGGGGAGAGATTTTGTGTACTCCCATCGTACTATTGAATCTGCGTTTTGTATTTTTCCAGTAACGTTCAACTGAGTTTCTTTGGAAGGAAGAATATTGGAAGACCGGGGATGAATGTTTGCAGAACATTCTAAAACCTCTTTCAGACTGGTTCACTTTTGAATAACATTTCATTTTATTATTTTCACTTTTTCTTTATGACTACTTTTGGGTAACGTCTTATTCCAAATACAAAATTTGTTTTATTAGATAGATAGATAGATAGATAGATAGATAGATAGATAGATAGATAAGTAGGTAGATAGATAGATAGATAGATAGATGGATGGGTGGATAAAAATTCCGTGCCCCATCTATCCGATTTAAAGTTTTCACATCTTTATACGTGTGGAGGGTTTTTAAAATTTTTTTATCACGAGTGCCACTGACTAGCGCGGGTGCGCGCGTCGGGTCCACTCGTCTTAAGTAGTACGGGAATTATATTAATCCGATGTTTGAAAAATTGCTGGCTGTGATTTGAAGGAGTATTTAGTTGTCATTCCTAGCAAATCGAAAGACTACATTGGGGCACTCGTTGTGTCTCAGTAATTGAAATAACGGTCGCCAACGTAGGCTGGTTCCAAGGAGGGCGAGAGAGAGAGAGAGAGAGAGAGAGAGAGAGAGAGAGAGAGAGAGAGAGAGAGAGAGAGAGAGAGAGAGAGAGAGAGAGAGAGAGGACACAGATAGAAGAATTAACTACCGGGTAGAGGAAGCGAAAGACAGGGAAGATGAAATGAAGTTTGAAAGTAGATCTGGCGGGTGGCGGGTGGCCTTCGAGAGAGTGACTGGCATTTATCAGTTTTCGTTTTTTCGCCCTCTCTTGTCAAAGAGGTGAAGGTGGATTGGGAAATGATGGGAGATCTGGTACGGCAGCCTTAACTTGGCGGGTGTTCTGTCACGTGTCATGCATACACACACTGATACACACACACACACACACACACACACACACACAGACTCGTACACACACTCGTACACAAAATCAGTTTAATCTTTTTTTAGCCATCCTGGCCAAAGACAAGTTTACACAAAAAATCCCATTCTACACTCACACGCACACACACACACACACACACACACACACACACACACACACACACAAACACGAACTTACAAATACAAATGCAATGTGTGTGTGTGGGGGGGATCTATTCGAAGTTGCAAACTGTTTAGTTAAAAAAAAATTAATTAAAAGTCTGTGATTGATTGAGATGGAATAGATCCTCTGTGTGTGTGTGTGTGAATGTATGTGTGTGTGTGTGTGTGTGTGTGTGTGTGTGTGCGTGTGCGTGCGTGTGTGTGGATCCCTGCTGTAGGGTAAGCGTTATGTTCCTGAAAATCTTACTTGACAATTTCCGTAAGGCGCATTGTCTAGCGGTTAGGGTGGTTGCACTCGCGATCGTAATATCGTGGTTTCGATTCCCAGACCGGGCGGTCCTTTGGGTTCTTGGGTTAAACATTTCATTTTACGTTGCTTTAGTCCAGTCAGTTATAAATTGAGGATCTCGTTACATTTCTTCCAAGCATTTGAGGTTTTCCGAGTTTTCTCCAGGTTATTTTCCAAAATGTATTTCTGACGTAGTTCTCTGCATGTCGGTGACGAAAATCGCTGGTGTTGAACATTTTATGAAAATAATCTGGCGAAAATTAAATTTGAACAATTTCAGTTGGCTGGAAGAAATTTGTCAGGATCCTAAATGAGTAAGTAAACCTACGACTGACTGGCGTTCTGTTCAGGGGGAATTTTGGCCTACCCACCTAGCTAGCGGGTGGCATCATTCGAAATCAGTGCGAGGAAGCGCATTGTGACCAGCAGTGTATTACATCATCCGATAGCCTGGTCGATTCAGTCTGCCTCTGTGTGTGTGTGTGTGTCTCTCTCTCTGTCTCTCTCTCTCTCTCACACACACATACACACACACTCATCAATTCAATTTGGGTATGAACTGTCTAGTTTGCCTTATGAAGCTCGTCCACGGGTATCGGCTACCAGGTGCAATTTTACAATGAAAACCGGTCGTATTACTGAAGATACATTCGGAAATCCACAAATATCCCTTGAGTATATATAGATATAAAAAAAACCAATACTGATGTAATGTAATGAATTTGGTGTATTTTTTATATAATATTTCGGCATTTATGTGCTGGTAAGGGGAAGATGGAACAGTTGTAACACTATGCAATAAAGCGTGTTTGCTTAATCCAATTTCTCCTGTTTACACATTTAAAAAAAATGTATCTAAAAGGTCACTCGACTGATTGTTCACTTGCTTTTCTTTCGATAACCACAAACATTATATCTTTGTTGTAAATATCATCTGTATTCTGCCATTTATATGTGTTATGTATGTCTTACTAGCTCAAAGCCGCCCCATCGGGCGGCTTTTAAGCTAGTATATAGCTTTGAAGCTACTGACCCTGAATGGTAAGATCTGCAAACAGATCTCTGACTTGTTTTGGAGAATTTGTTGCAATTGCTTCCTCCAGAGTCATATTCCAATGGTGATCATATTCCTCGCAAAAAATCATGTAAAAAATTGCCAAAATAATCCCTGGATTTCGCAATTAATTTCGATTATTCCCCGTACAAAAAAATTCGTTGCAAAAAATCACGTAAAAAAAAAATCGCCGCAAACAATCGCAGAAATGAAAATTTGGGAATTCAATATTTCAGGATTGTGGGTCCAGATTCGGCCTGGAATGTTTTTAAATTTACTCACAGAGTCGGCCTGATTCCAAAATGGTATATGTTGGTCTACGGCCTCTAGGAGTAAAGTTGAAAAAGTGTGACACACTGACACATTGACTTTCGCATTTATTATATTAGATGTATGCGTATCAGTACCATGTTAAATCTGAAATGCAGCAGTCTCTAATGCCAAGAGACTTTATAATTACTCTATGTAGCACCAATATAACCATCTAGTAAAGTAAAATTTCTTCTCGAGTCATAGACTCATAGGGCCGGTTTCCTACTTTCATGGCATATATATTCTTCCACCTGGACGGGACGGCGGTCTGTCATAGGATTACTCATTTTTGCTAGCTGAGTGGACTGGAGGAAACGTGAAACGAAATGTTTAGCTCAAGAAGACAACACGTCCAAGAATCAAAACCACAATCTTGCGCTCATGAGTCCAACACTCTAACCACTGAACGACGTGCCTCCACTTATAACCATTTACTATGTGAAATAACTTTGGTACCCCGACCCCTGCTCACGACCGGTGCTGTTTTCCCGTCTCTCTGTCTTTTCTACCATTATTGTAGTCCGGTGCTACCTCCACCCAGGCGTTCGCGATCACTTGTCCGTGTCCATCTTCCCCACTCTGACCACTCCGTCTAGTCCTTCCTCCTCAGAATGTCGATCCCCTGGAATTTCCTCCATGTATACACGATTTTCAATGATTCAATAGGAACGTTAACAGTGTTGATCTCATTAGTCTCAGAGGGATTACGAAGTCCCATTGTGTAGACGAAACCTACTAAGGGACTATGAACATAGCCCCACCCTCAAGACCAAACCAATGAAAACAAACTATGGTCTTCCCTGTGTTACGGAAATGCATTGTCCATGAAAATATTGTCGTAACGTGGAATTCCATAACGCGAAACTTATTTCACCATAGGCTACCATGTTACATTGAAATCAATCGACATGGAAGTCAACAGAGAAATACGTTTCGCATTGCGGAACTCCATGTTACGGCATGGTTTTTAGGAATGCTTCCGTAATGTGGGGGATGCCTATAGTACGTAGTACGTAGCGCCTGTATTATAAAGACATGCCTATATAACGCAGTTGCTACATTACCACTGTATGCTTGTCTGCCGGCGAAAGGTAAGAGATCAGTTAGGAGTGTTACTTGTGAAAAAGCAACTTCCTACCCAGTTTGTTGGTAATATAATATCTGTTACTCACTTAACACTATGAAATCGGTACAATGCACCGACCCTTAGAAATCCCAGAAGGCTGTAGTATCGCTGGCGTGGTGGTGGTTGAGGGGGCGATCTGTTGTGAGTGACGCTTTTATTAAGGTGATACTTTTGGGGTTTGTTGTATAAGCCTGTATATGGATAGTGAAGTGGTGAGGGGCGGCACACTGAAGAGCTGCCCCGGGTGGTACACGGTCTAGTTACGCCCTTGCAGGAAGCGTGAGGGCTTAAGGGAAACATCTACAATGATGTGAACGAGCAAATGTAGGAACCATTGGCGTGGTCTCTCGGCCTGCTAGGAATTGTGCCCCAAAAATCTTCAAATTACTCCGTGTCGTCTTAAATAAGGAAAAGATACATTGGATATTGTAGTTTTGCTAGAAACCTCTAGAAGACCACTTCAGAGAAGTGGTCACAATTCGAATGTCTTTGATTATGCGTTTGCTCGACCAGGGTTCATCTGGGGTTAAGCAACAATACCAAAAGCAACATACAGGGATCGATTTCATCGATTGTGTCTCCCCCAAATACAAAATCCAGTTCGCCTTGTCTATACAGTCAAAATAAATCGATATTTCTGTTGAGACTGATCTTTGATTTCTGGTGAATTTCTACTTTATAAATATTCAACTAATCTCCCCCCACGCTCTCGTTTTAATTTGGCGTAAAAGATTTTATCTTTTTTAAAATTGTTTTTTAATTATTTTGTTTTAAAATGTCGTTAGACAATGTTTTAGAGAAAAAAAAATCTTATTGATCTTTTAAATAAAAAAAAAACATTGTAAATCAATAACTAAAAAGTAGAGTTTGATTGGTATCCGAAACGATAATTATTTATTTTTGATTACCGATAGGTCATCCCTGATCTAGCAGACCAAAGACTTGCCATCCTCGAACTTCGCATCTTTGAGTTCAGACAGTATATCTAGGACAATATCAATAATGCCTCCTCACTTTTTTTGAAGTCTGTATGATGGTTTGATCTGAAGATTTAGCTACTATTTCTAACCGATGGATCAACCGCATAAAAGGTCTCTTTTTTTTTTTTTTTTTTTTTTTTTTACTTCGAAGTCCAGCATCCGGCTGGAATACTTTTATGATTTTATGGCAAGTGCTGTGCCTGTTCTCAGGCCTACTCGTAGTATACCATGGGGTATCTGGAATTATTATCATCCAAAATGCGCCTATAATAAGGTATTTTTCGTGTCCAGATCCAATCTCAAGGGGGCATAGAGAGAATCCGGATTAAACATCGCTACAAAGACGAAATGGAGCGTCTTTCAGTAAGAGACCTGGGGTTAAACAACAACAACAACAACAACAACAGCAACAACAACAACTACAACGACGACGACAATTGTTTGTTACTGTTAACAGAAGAAGGATGCAGTGTTAGTAATGAGGTCCGTTGAACTCCTAAAATTGATGGCCAGCTCCTAATTAATTAGCTTGGTGTCACCTTAATCCTGTCACGTGAACTCTTAAAATGATAGCTGGTTCTCTAAGTGATTAACAAGCCGTCACCTTAATCTTGTCATATGAACTTCTGAAATGATAGCTAGCTCCTTAATTGAATAACTTGCTGTCGCTTTTAAAACTTATCACGTGAACCAACTGAAATGCTAATGAAAACAAACTGTCGTTTAAGACCTTATGTAAGTCTGTAACAATAATAAGGAAGTTGTGTCGGGTCCAGTTAATCAGATGGAAGTGGGATAAAGTGAGACGTCTGAGAGGACGACAGGATGACTGAATGATTTTGATAAGAAGTAGAGACGAAGCGAGACAATAAATGGAATGCTGAAAGAAAAGGAAATCCTATAAGGTTGGCAGCTGTTGATATACACCCCCACCCTCCACCCGCATCCCCTTCACACACACACACATGCATACATACATACATACATACACACACGTGCATAAATGTCAGAAACATGCATGCATACGTACATACATAGAGACAGACAACTACACAGTCACACAAACAAATGCGCGCGCACACACACACACACACACACACACACACACACACACACACACACACACACACACACACACACACACACACACACACACACACACACACAGAGAATTGTGTTTATAGCAGACATTGTTGACATTATTTTCTTTTTTTCCCAAACATGTTATATACTAAAGACAGTTATATCCAAGTTTAATCTTTCTGTTAAATTTTTTGTTTTTCATATTCCCTTGTTAGTCCTCTACGTTTTACGCTGGAACAATAACGTTCCTAAATCTATTAGTTCGTTAACATTTCATGACGTTGTCGGTCTCATTATCAGAGTGAAATGATGGTCTGTGTTATGTTTTCGCGCACTTTGCTCCAGGTCACAAAAAAAAAAAAAAAAAAAAAATCAAGACAGTACTAATAAAATTAGCCATGCTGGATCCAAAAATATAATTGATTTCATGATTTATTTCACGTGCAATTTATATGTGAGTGTTGACTTTTGGTTTGTATTTTGTTAGTAGCAAAGCTTCTATTTTCATTCTTCAAACTTTTTGTTGGAATTTATATGAAATTGTAGCGCTTTCTATTGAATTTGATTTTATTTCGTGTCCTGTATTATAATGCGTTGCGATGACTCTTCGTAATAAATGCGTGGTTAATCAATAAGATAGCGCATTACTCTTTTACTTGTTTCAGTCATTTGACTGCGGCCATGCTGGAGCACCGCCTTTAGTCGAGCAAATCGACCCCGGGACTTATTCTTTGTAAGTCTAGTACTTATTCTATCGGTCTCTTTTGCCGAACCGCTAAGTGACGGGGACATAAATACACCAGCATCGGTTTTCAAGCAATGCTAGGGGGACAAACACAGACACACAAACATACACACACACAAACATACACATACACACATATATACGACGGGCTTCTTTCAGTTTCAGCGCATTACTTATGTGTCCACTGTAGCAGTTTGAGTCATGAAGTTTATAACTTTAAACGTTCGCATTGAAATTTGTATGACATTGGTTTGCTGAAGTATTTTCTGTAATTTTCCAGTGTGTGGTTTCGTGTCGATGCGGCCTTTTTTTTTGTTCTGATGTTATTGAAAAATATTCTAATAATGAGTTTATTGTTAGGGGTGATGCATATGTTGTTTTATGAGCTTTTCACCCTTTGTGTATTTTGTTCTTGTAATATACGATGCGTGTGAAGGCAGCGAATTGGCAGAATCGTTAACACGTCGGACAAAATGCTTAGTGGCATTTCGTCCGTCTTTACGTTCTGAGTTCAAATCCTGCCGAGGTCGACATTGCCTTTCATCCTTTTAGGGGTCAATAAAATAAGTACCAGTTGAGTATTGGAGTTGATGTAATCGACTTCACTGCACCCCCGAAATTACTGGCCTCGTGCCAAAATTTGAAACCAGTATACGATATGTGTGATTAATCGATTTTGCATCCGTTGTGTATGTATCGGTGAATGTGTTCTTGTATCGTTGTATAGCCTGGTTTTCTAATCTTGTTATGGTAGTGATTATAAACTAATGTTAAGGCGGCGAGCTGGCAGAATCGTTAGCACGCCGGGCGAAATGCTTAGCGGTATTTCGTCTGCCGTTACGTTCTGAGTTCAAATTCCGCCGAGGTCGACTTTGCCTTTCATCCTTTCGGGGTCGATTAAATAAGTACCAGTTACGCACTGGGGTCGATATATTTCGACTTAATCCGTATGTCTGTCTTTGTTTGTCCCCTCTGTGTATAGCCCCTTGTGGGCAGTAAAGAAATAGAAATAGGTATTCCGTCCGTCTTCACATTCTAAGTTCAAATTCCGCTGGGGCCAACTTTACCTTTCATCCTTTCAGAGTCGATGAAGTATTAGTCAAGCATTGGGGTCGATGTTATCGACTAGTCCCTTCCTCTAAAATTTCAGCCCTTGTACCTATAGTTGAAAAAAAATTATTATTGTTTGTTTAATGCGTAGGATTTCCTTATTTAAGTTCCTCCAGGAGATGAAAATTTCAAAACCCCTCTAAGAAGAGATTTCACTACAGATATTTTGTATTTAAGAGAACATTCACTATATCCTTATATATATAGGCATTTGTTTATGCTTTTTTATATGTATACTGAGGTATTATATATGTTGTTCCTTATTCCTACAACTATATCTAAGAATAAGATGTCTATGTTTCGTGTCTCCTTTTTCCTCTGTCCAGTTCATTAAAAAATGGCATTAAAAGATGCTTGTTGCAAATAATGTCTAAAAATAAATATGCAGTGTTCGTTTTAGTTTTCAAGGATTAAATGTTTCTCTTTATCGTTGGCAAGTCACTTAATATTCCTGAATAATCATTTTGGGGGAGTATGGTGGGGATTTGTTGCTGTTGTTGTCTGTACCTTTTCTTTGGTGACCCTTTGTCATGGTGTCCATTGGAGAGTTCATTACACAGCACAACCTTGTGCAGGTACTGTGAAAAAATCCCTTGGGGACTTCCTCACATTAACTACAGTGTTCTACTGTGGCCTCCAATCGCCTATTTCCTACTTTGAGAACGCTCACAGGGCTGAGCTCGAGGACAAAAAGAGATTGATGAAGAACCGTGACACAGCGTCACCGAACCCTGAAATAGAATGTCATGTGCAGCCATTGCCGACCAGGCCTACCTGACCAGTAAAGACCTTGTCAGCACCAGCAAACCTGCGGCCTACGTGCACAGAATCCGTCATAAATCTTGATTCGCAAAACTCAGCCATGATGATGATGATGATGATGATGATGATGATGATGATCACGATCATCATCATCATCACCATCATCATCATCACCATCATCATCATCAGAATGATTAGTTGTTGGATATTTGTGAATGTAAGGGAAAGAAAATTAAGAAGTCATTGTTGCTAACTGCTTTTTCAAAGAAAGAGGGACTTTGATGTTGAATAAGAAACGGTTCCAATCCAGTCAGGAACCGGATCTCTTTAGAATCTATCGCCATATCAATACATCAATCAATATTGTCTTATTTGTCACCGATTTGAAACATTTCCATTTGTTAAATTAAGTAGTTCTCTGGCTTTTGTAATGATTAATGTTGCTGTTGTAACCCTGTGCAACCCCAGGCCATCCCTGACAGACCACAGTTGTTGTCCAGTAACCCTAGAATTATATCTGATTGATTACGGTTGTTGCTGTTGGTGTGAAGATTCAGGACAGTCCTAATTACCCATTGTTGTTGTTGTTGTTGTTGTTGCTGCTGCTGTTGCTTTGTGGCCCCAGATCAGGCCTGATCCATCTCTTCGCTTAGGTAAAACTGGCATGCATAACGAATCTTTGTGTGGTCACTCGACTTCTAGCCATAACAACCAAATAGAAAGGCCATGTTCAATAACGCAGTCTCAATTACATTACACCAGAAAGTTTGACTGGATGATTACGGCTGGAACGCCTGTGGTAATAGGTATGCTCGGTCGAACATGACTGGAGAGCTAAACAACAAGAACTAGAATATGTGATTATTGATTTTCTGTTTAGAAGGATCTTAGATATGTGGTAAATATCAGAAATCAATTATCCGAATAAAGTTGGTCGTTTTAGAATTTAGAATCATGTTGCCTTTGGTCTTGGTGAATTCTTCGTTTCGTTCGGGTGAGCGGAAGAATGAAGGCTTTATCCAGAAGGGTCTGAACATAAAAACGTTCTGTAATTCTTTGTTGTAAGGTTAGAACTGAAAAGAAGACTTCACGTAATTTGTCGAAGATAAGTAGACTATTAGAATACATCCCTTTACAGGCTGTTGTCTACAATGTAAAATATCCAACAGGAGGGACGAAAAGAAAATGAAAAAAGGTTTCATTGAAAATCATAACTGTATCGCATACATGACTCACCATGCTAACGAACCCGCTTTATAGGCAACTTCCTTACTTACTTCCTTCCTTCTGCCATTATACCAACAAACAACCCTCATTGTGCTTGTCATGGAATTTTCGTGGGGATATAGGAAGGTGTTTGCCCGTTGCTTTCTTTCGAAGAATTTATTCATTTTATTTATTGATTTTATTTATTTGTTCTGTTTATTTATTTCATTTCTCATCATTATCGTCGTCGTCGTCGTCGTCATCATCATCATCATCATCACCATCATTAACGATGACTTCATCATTATCTTGTCAGCTGCAGCCAATTGTTAGAAAGAAGATGAGGAAAAGGAAAGGAAAATGAATAACAAGACGAAGATGAGGAAGTAGAAAAAGAGGAGGAAGAGCTGGAGTAAGAATACCTAGAATGTATTAGGTGAAGCTGATCTCGGCTGGATTTGAACTCAGAGAGCTGGAACAATTCGCCGCCATTTAGGCAATTAGTTCCGCCAAACTGATTGAATTAATATTTCAGTGGTTATGACAAGCTTAACCCAAAATGTGATACGATGCCGAGGTTATTCTTTTATACTCTAGGCACAAGGCCCGAAATTTTTGGGAAGGGGGCCAGTCGATTAGATCGACCCCAGTACGCAACTGGCACTAAATTTATCGACCCCGAAAGGATGAAAGGCAAAGTCGACCTTAGTGGAATTTGAACTCAGAACGTAAAGACAGACGAAATACCGCTAAGAATTTCGCCCAGCGTGCTAACGTTTCTTATTTCTTTATTGCCCACAAGGGGCTAAACATAGAGGGGACAAACAAGTACAGACAAAGGGATTAAGTCGATTACATCGACCCCAGTGCGTAACTGGTACTTAATTTATCGACCCCGAAAGGATGAAAGGCAAAGTCGACCTCGACGGAATTTGAACTCAGAACGTAACGGCAGACGAAATACCGCTAAGCATTTCGCCCGGCGTGCTAACGTTTCTGCCAGCTCACCGCCTTAAGATGCTGACATTATTGACTATCATAAAGGGTTGAAAGAATCATATTACATTTTAACAAACTCCTGTCATGAAACCAAAGACTGTGTGAGTTTCTCTTGGGAAGGAAGTCTCTTATGTGTTGGTTTACAGGCTGTTGAGTCTGATTGACTTAAGAGGAACATATTTTCCCCAGGGAGGATATATTAGGATTTTAAGAAATGATTTATCCTAGCGAGATCCGAGGAAATTCCACGTTTCATAATTTTTCTCTTCGTTCTGTTCTGCTGCATAACATTGTTTCATTATGTTAAACGTTTCGATAAATGTTTTTTGATTTCGTTCCATGGTTAAGTCTGTTTAAAGCGTAACACTCGAACACAGATTGTTTAAATGTTTTCTCTTGTTTTTGTTTTTTCCTTCCCATACCCTATTTTTTTTTCAGTGGGGAAGTCCCTTCAAACTGATGAGGACATGTCTGATAAAGATGAAGTCAGCATCTGTCATGCAGTAGAATTTTTTTGGGACGCAACCAGGTCCCATCTCCGACCACTCGAACGTCCCCACATGCATAAATGCACAATACATAGGAAGAAAGGTGTGTGTAGGGTGGAGGAGAAAAATGGTCATTATCTTCTATTTGTTTCAGTCACTGAACTGCGGCCATGCTGGGGCACCGTCTTCAAAGGTTTAGTCGAGCAAATCGACTCCAGCACTTACTTTTATTTGCATATCTGGTACTTATTCTATCTGTCTATTTTGCCGAAGTGCTAGGTTACGGGGACATAAGCAAACCAGTACCGGCTGTCAAGCTGTGGTGGGTGACAAATGCAACACAATACAATGACACGAAGGTCGAGTTTGCCTTTCATCCTTCCGGGATCGAACACTGTGGTCGATGTACTCGAGTAACATCCTCCTCACAAATTTCAGGTTTTGCGTCCATAATAGAAAGAAATATTTTCTTTACGACCACGGTCGAACATTCCTGACAACATCTCTCCACAATTCATGATTTTCCATTGCTCCTGTCGTCTGCTCCTTACTGAGATTTGTATCGTCTGAGAATTGACTGATGAATGTTCGAGCAGGTCTACGTCTACTGCTTCTCTCACGAGTTGGTTCCCACAGTAGTAACTTGTGTATAACTTCGTTTACTTCTCCTGTAATGTCCTGTAATTCGTAACCTCCTTAGAGTAATTGTAGTTGTAATCTTGGGCAAGTTTGCATATAAACTTTTATTTGTAACACGCCGACACCAGCTTAGCGTATGCACCATCAAGTCTTTTTTTTTTTTTCATCAAGTGCTTGTGTCAGGGGTCCATGTACCTGATCCATACAATAAAACTGACTCCACAGATGTACTGAAGAATGATATTTTGAAAGAAATATTAGATAAAGGGGAACAGGAAATTAGCATGGTTCTATTTCCCAATTAGTGTTAGCGACATAACTGAGGAGTTTCTATTTGGAGAAAAAAGAAATCAGGTCGCGTCCAACCATGAGCGATAATAATTTCAGACACGACACCGAGACAACGATGGAAAATACATACAGGGTATAGTTTTTTTTTTAATCAACTAAATTATGGCTGGGAAACAACAGGTTACTCAAAGTAGCCACCCTCAACTTCACCTAGAGACCCTAGAGACGGTCATGAGGCAGTTACCTCTCCTGTCAGTATATGTATATGTTGCGCTCTTACAGGATGAAGAATATTTTAACTCTTATTCCTCGCAATGTAGGTGCCCTTAGTCACGCTTTGTGACGATTATATATATATATATATATATATATATATATATATATATATATATATATATATATATATATCAGTGGCGAATCCGGCACACGGGCTGTTCGGGCTTAGCCCGAGTATAAGGGAAGGAAAATTTATCCAGCAACTCGGGCTGATACAAATGAGCCTGGCAGGTGTAAAAGACTAACTGACATCTCTTGTCAAGAGTACAGGCGACAGTCAGGTCGCTGATGTTTGCTGTGCTCTCCGCTGTCATTATTTGATTGCTGTTATTCTGTGCGTCTGTGTGTAAAGATCAGTTGTGTTTTGCATGGTTGCCTTATTTTTACCCTTAACTTAGAAATGGAGAAAGACATAGTGTGCTAGATATATATAAAAAAAAGCCACAATGGGCTAGAATTAAATCGAGCTGGAATGTGTCTTATGCGAAATCTGTGATGAGCCCGAGTGACGAAATCTGTGATGAGCCCGAGTGTGGTATCAAAATATCTGGATTAGTTGTGGAATGTGTAAAGGTGTTAGTTGTAACGTGTTTTGAAGCAATTTGTTGTAAATCCAATATATGATTTCGAAACTGCATTGGTGTTAATTAATATTTCTTTCAGAAGTGTGTTTGCAACCGAAAGAGCATGCAGGGCTGGGAAGGTTAGGTCGAGAAAGAAAGATTCATTTTAATACGAATCGTGTTCAATAGAGACTGTTTAAGGATGGGCTTGTTGAATAAGAAATTTTTATAGATCTATTAATATATCTTGTGGTATTTATGATTTTTGAAGGAAAAGTTTTTGTAACAAATATTTTAAGATTTTAGTTACAAGACTTGTAGCTGAACTAAGGAGGAAAAGCATGGTGTGGTCTATCTTTCATATATACATGCAAAAATATATATACACACTTATATTTACAAGCCATGAGTGTGTGTGGTCTGGTTTTATCTTAATCATTTTCATATTTCTTCATGAATTCTTTACAGTCTGTTTGGAACAGTAAAGTTCCTACGTTATCATTAGAGTATTATGAAGCTTTTGTTTAGCCCCAGGTCAGAGCTAATTGATCAAAGGTATTGAATCGTCTCATTTGAGGAGGGAATTGTTACGTGGTCACGCGACCTACTAGATATAGCAATGAAAACTCTCCCTCAAATGAATGGTTTTGCTGGATGATGTAATGTAAGATAAACTGAAAAGAAAAAACATAAAGATAACGGCTGGACCACCTTTGGCCTTAGTTCTGTGACCTGAGGTCAGACAGCAAAAATCAACAACAAATAGCATGACACCGTAAATAATCTGGGTCGTGTTTTGTTTCTCTTTATGGTTTGTGCCCCACAAATTATTTTCAAGTCCGGAAATCTTTCAACTTCTTTAACTGTTTCCTTCATCCGTTTTTTTTTTTTCTGTGTCGGTTTCTGTCCGTCTATCAGTTCTTCCCCTCACGCATTCTTCTTCTCTCTCACACTCTTGTAGTCATTGTTTTTTCGCTTATTTTCACATATTTCTTTTTTTCTTTTTGTACTTTGTCTTTTAATTTTACACTTCACCTCTTCACCCATTCCCTACCACTTCTACTCACCCCTCTGCCAAACCGATCTGAAACGGTTGGTGAACATATATCAGCACTCGTTTGAAATTAGCTCGACTCAGTTCCTGGTTCTTCAAGTTGTCTACTTCATTAAAATCGCAAGCAAGTTGTTGCCGGTTAAAGAAGAAAACCATAAAAGCAAATAAAATAAAATAAAATAAAATAGATAACATATATTAAAGAAATTAGAGCAAACTAAAAGAGTCCTAATTTCTGGTCTGGAGAAAAGAAGATATTTTCTTTCGCTATGTATTTATGTTTTAGACCAATTTCCCTGTTTATTATTATTAATATTATTATTCATTTTATTATTATTATTATTGCTGTTGTGGTTGTTGTTGTTGTTGTTCAGAAAACTTGCTTTGCTTCCGTTCTTTTTGAATGATCGTATCTGGTCAGAAAAAGAAGAAATTAGCAAACAAATAGTGCGTGTGTGTGTGTGTGTGTGTGTGAGCGTGCTTTCGTGTTTTGTTTTCGTTTTATTTTCCCTCTGACAAAACCGTTACTGCTGTTCACATTGTTATGAAAGGCTATGATCATCTTATGGTGAATAAATTATGTTTGAAAAACACCGAACCGTACATCTTCATAGACACACGAAGGGGCAAATAGTAAATTACACTTAATTCTCGCTCTCTCTCTCTCTCACACACGCAGCCCTATATATATATATATATATATATATATATATATATATATATATATATATATATATTTACGTATATATATGTGTGTGTATATATACATATATATATATAGGTGTATATATATATACATATATATATATATAAGTATATATATATATATATATATATATATATATATATATATATATATATATATATATATATATAATCATCATAAATATACAGGGATTAGCATTGAGTTGCTTCTCCAACATACTGAAAATTTAGAAATAGCAGTCAAAGAACTACTGATTCTAAACTACAATTTTTTCTCTAAACGGATGGCGATATTTATGGCACACATAGAACAAAAAACCGGAGGGAAAAGCGTAAACAAAACAAGTCCTTAGTTAATTGGATACGAATCGTTTCATGGTTAAGCGAATGAAAATTTCACTATTCCAATCTTCAGTTCAAATATTCTGATAAATTTGAAAGTGTCTCTAAAAAAATTCACGGTAATCTTTGGCCATGCGACACCAAAAATCAACGATAAGAAAGGCACTTACGAATTCATCGGCCAGTGAGTTCAGGCATCCCACCCCCAAAGAAATCCATTCCATGTGCGTCACAAATAGTCCCGTATGAAAAGAAGTCCCGTGTGGAGGGATTACGGTTTAACCATCTAACTTAGAGATATCAAATATAAAATATACAAGAATAAGGGCAGGGAATCGTCAATTAATAATAGAATTAACAATTAACAATTTTGCCAAGTAGTTCAGTATGAAAAAACCTTTATCGGTAAAACCATTTATCATCATAAATATACAGGGATTAGCATTGAGTTGCTTCTCCAACATACTGAAAATTTAGAAATAGCAGTCAAAGAACTACTGATTCTAAACTACAAATTTTTCTCTAAACGGATGGCGATATTTATGGCACATATATATATATATATATATATATATATATATATATATATATATATATATGGGAGAATTTACGAAAAAACAACAGACGAGGACAGGTGGTGTAGACAACAAAAGGATATATTAGTTTAACGCTCGGGAATACAGAAAGTCTTTAACGTTTCGAGCTACGCTCTTCAACAGAAAGAATACGGAGAAAACAAGGAGAAAAACACGGAGAAAAAAAATTGAATGTTTTGGTCAGCAATTGATCATGGCATATACGCATATATATGTATATATATGTATATATATATATATATATATATATATATGTATATATATGTATATATATATATATATATATATATATATATATATATATATATATATATATATATATACGTACATATAATATATATATATATATATATATACATACATATAATATATATATATATATATATATATACGTACATATAATATATATATATATATATATATATATATATATATATATATATATATGTATATGTATATATATATATATATATATATATATGTATATGTATATATATATATATATATGTATATATATATATATATATATATATATATATATGTATATATATGTATATATATATATATATATATGTATATATATGTATATATATATATATATATATATATATATGTATATATATATATATATATATGTATATATATGTATATATGTATATATATATATATATATATATATATATGTATATATATATATATATATATATATATAGGTACATATAATATATATATATATATACGTATATATATATATATATATATATATATATATATATGTATATATATAACTAATTTAGAGACGAACCACCACTCTACAACTCAGTCAACTCATAACCCGTCCAAATCCATGCTGTGAGGCATATACCATCTTAATATATCTAAGAATTTAATCTAAAAATTTAAATTAAATAATATATTACATAAATAAATCATATAAATCATAGAAATATTAATTTAAAACAATTTAAAAGTCAAATTTATAAATTGGACAGTAAAAATTAATACGATAATATACAGTATGGAAGTATAAATGTAAAAAGTTAGTGCTAGTACATAGACTACGCGCGTTTCATGGCTGAAATAGGACTATATAAAATCATAAGCAAATTCTATCCGAGTTCATTCGAATGGGGAAATAATTTTACTCCCCAAATCAGTCACTCTTCAGGTCAGATCCCTAAGAAAATACCTAAAATCATTCAAGGAATAAACATAAACATGAGAAATAAAAATATATATAAAGAGACAAAATCTGTAAACTGTAAATATTGAAAAAGAGTATTATAGTAAACCTTGTTTACTATAATACTCTTTTTCAATATTTTTAGATTGTAACTCTTAATAATTATATTAATACCGTTAAAGTAGGGATTAGTTTAGAACGCATTTTTTTGTTCTTGGTGATCTCTGAGTTGTATTCTTGAGTAAAACACTTCAATTCACGTTGCTCCAGTCCACTCAACTGGCAAAAGTCCAGAGGGGCAATATATACACCACCGAAACCGTGAAACTAGCCTTATGAGCGTACGCCTCGGGAAGGTCCGTTGATCCTTTTTCTTTTATTATGAGTATTATTACCTCCGCCTTTGCGAAGGCGGAGGTATTGTTTTCAGTCGTGTTTGTTTGTTTGTCCGCGGACAAGATATCTCAAGAACCGCTGGATGGATTCGGATGAAACTTTCAGGGAAGGTTGGCATCGTGACTGGCACGAACTGATTATGTTTTAGGATCGATCTGCTACTGGACAAGGACTCTTGATTATTTTTCCTATTTTTTTTACTTAACTTTTGAGAGCGGTCAGGTTCTCTTTTAGTATTCTCGTTTGTGAGAGCAGTCAAGTTTATTTCAGATATTCTCATTTTAAAAATCATCTCTGGTTAATCGTTGAGAGGACGGACGTTAGTGTTACTTTGGCTGAGGTTTGTGCTCTCTGAGTGCTCTTGTTCGTATTTTTTATCACTAGTAAGTAGTATTAATGAGGGCCTTAATTAAGGTGATGAGCTGGCAGAATCTTTAGTGCGCCGGGCGAAATGCTTAGCGGTATTTCGTCTCCCACGACTTTCTGAGTTCAAATTTCGCCGAGATCGACTTTGCCTTTCATCCTTTCGCGAACGAAGAATTAAATAGCAGTGAAACACTGGGGTCCATGTAATGGACTAGTCTCATCTACCGTATTTCATGTCGTGTGCCTACACTACAACGGATTATTTGGGCGTTGACTGTAAGATTACATCGTATCATTTACTAATCCTTTTTTATACAATGGCTTTATTGCTCGGCTTTGCTGCTGTTAATTTTTATGTCGCTTTTGATTTTTCTAAATATTTTTCTATTTGTGATTCGGTAAGTCTTCTATCCTGATATCTTGCTTTCTTGGTTTTGGTTCATTTGTTTTGTATCCAGCTTATTTGATTTCTTGTCACATAAAGATTAAAATTATTTTTTCTGAAGCTATTTACTTTTTTTTTCTTCTTATTGTTCATTAATTGTTTGCGACGATATTTCTGATATTCTGTTTCACCTCTTTCGATTTTTATTTATTCCGTCTACGTGATTTTCAAGTGATTTTCACGAAACAGTATTTCATTTCGTAGTAAATTGCACTTAACACACACAGACACACACAGACACACACGCACACACACACACACACATACACACACACACACACACACATAGAAACCCACTTTCACTCAGTCACTCACTCACTCAGTCACTCACACATACACTCATACACTCACACTCACTCACACACACACACTCACACACTCACACTCACACACTCACACACACTCGCTCAATCACTCACACAGACTCTCACTGATACACACACTCTCAATCACTCAATCACTCACTCACTCACTCACTCACTCACACACACACTCAATCACACTCACTCACACACACACTCAATCACACTCAATCACTCACACACATACACACTCACTCACTCACACACATACTCAATCACTCACATACAATCACACTCACACACTCATTCACTCACTCACTCACTCACACTCACTCATATACACACACACACACTCACTCATTCACATATATACATATATATGGGGATGACACCTTGTTCTTATTGCGAACGAAAGCCATGTATCTAAAGTATTGTACAAACTGTGTGTACACTCTTTCCTGCTGTTTCGAATAAAAATGAAAAATTGATATTACGTTTGTATTAATATTTACGAGTGCAAACCGATGAGCTGGCAGAATGGTCAGCACGCCGGGCAAAATGCTTAGCGGTATTTCGTCTGTAGTAGAAAAGACACTTGCCCAAGATGCCACACAGGGGGACTGAACCCGGAACCATGTTATTGGTAAGCAAGCTTCTTAACATCAACAATGGAAAACATTTGTAGAATATATATATATATATATATATATATATATATATATATATATATATATATATATATATATATATATATATATATATATATATATATATATACATACATACATACATACATACATACATACATACATACATACATACATACATACATACATACATACATACATACATACATACACACGCAGGCGGGCGGGCGACGAGCTGGCAGAAACGTTAGCACGCCGGGCGAAATGCTTAGCGGTATTTCGTCTGCCGTTACGTTCTGAGTTCAAATTCCGCCGAGGTCGACTTTGCCTTTCATCCTTTCGGGGGTCGATAAATTAAGTACCAGTTTGTCTGTCCTTGTTTAGCCCCTTGTGGGCAATAAAGAAATAAGAATGTATATATACGTATTTGTATTTCTAATTTTATACACGTCATAAGAAATACTCATTGAAAAAACAAAAACCTTATTTGAATATTTTAATGACTTACGTTACATTAATGGTACACAGCGGCTCTATGATTGAAATAAAATGACACATTTTTGGTATGGTTTGTTGTGTTGTACGGTTTGTTGTCGTATATGAATATTGTAATATATAAGAAAAAATTATGTGAAAAATTTGGCTCATTATGCAGTATTATAACCTAACGTAAACTTTTGTAGAATTTTAATATACACAATGTTCTCTACCAAAGATCCAGTTTCATTCTTTATGTTTACCATAATTCTAAGCCCATTTGAATTTTCTAATCGGAACATTTATCAAAATTAGAATTTAGTCAAGGAAAAGCAAAGCAAGCGATTAATTTTGGCATTTAAGGCTTAATTTTTAATCCAAAACGAAAAATTTATACCAGTTAGTGTGGGTGTATGTATTTCAGAACATTCCTGTCATTGTTATAATTGGAGGAGGGTAATTGAAACTTTTCGTCTTGTTTCTGAGTGAGTGAGTTTCCCTGTGTTATTTATGTATTACTTTTTCATATCTACACGTGTTTATATATACATGTATGTCGGCAGAACATGTAGTCATATACATACAAATATATACATAAATACATTGATGTTGAAATCATTGTAAACTTTTGATTTTTTTTTTGTGATATATGTTTTCTCATTGAATATAGTTTTGAATAAAATATAAGCAAAGACAGTATAAAATATATAAAATATAAAATATTTAAAATAATATATAAAATAAAATATAAAAATATAAAATATTTAAAATAATATATAAAATAAAATATATGAAATATAAAATATATGAAATATAAAATATATAAAATATAAAATATATAAAATATAAAATATATAAAATATAAGCAAAGACAGTCCCACGGTCGCAGGTTCTTGCAGGATCTTGGAAGATCAATGGCGTCCTATTTGGAACTACAGTGTTGAATGTTCCCTTCTCCGTTTTAAGACGACAGGGTGTCATTTGTCGAGGATTTGGCTTCTATTTCTAGCAGGTCGAGTGACTACATAGAGATTTCCTCTTTATTACTCCATTTACGTAACAGCTATTTCGCTAGGTGTCTTTCTTTTTGTTCTTGGTTTACCATGGGGTCGACATAATTGTAGGGGCAAGCTAAATGCGTTTCTGGATGTGTTAAATTGTATTAAGGGCTGCTTAACTTAGTTAACCGGCGTCATTCAGGCGAAGGAATATTTCCTAACGACATCACCGACGTAGTAATCTAATCTAATTATATCGTGAAACAGAATCCCTTTATATCCACAGTTAACTGAAAATTGTGTGTGTGTGTCTGTGTGTGTGAAACTTTTGTAAGGGAAAGGTTCACAGTGTCTGCTTGAATATCAAGTGCTTATTTCTAATGTGAAAATATAAAATCTGTATACATTCTTCTGAACTGGTGAAATTCGGCAACTCCGGCAAATATTATGTAATATTTTTCAGTCGTTTTCAGTTCAGACAGCAACAAATGTGAAATGGTTGTTTAAAAAATAGTGCACAATGTGCCGTGAAATGATTTAGTAGCATTTCCGATGCAGACATAGTGAAGATAAATGTTTTGGGTAATTTCAGTTTTCTGTAATCAATATATTGCACTTTATGTACATCTCCAATGGATAAAAGGTTAATAATCAATAAGTCAAATGCTGTTAAGCAGAATCCAAGTAACATGAACGAAAGAAGTGTTACTCAGCTTCAGTTGATTCATCTTCAAAAACAATATGAAAATAAGATGAACAAATGAAATATAAGAAAAAGAATCTTGAAGTTTTTGTTTCTTACGGTTTCACATGGACTGGTAATACGACAGTGGAGGAGCAATGGTCCAGTGGTTAGGGCAGCGGACTCGCGGTCGTAGGATCACGGTTTCGATTCCCAGACCGGGCGTTGTGAGTGTTTATTGAGCGAAAACACCTAAAGTTCCATGAGGCTCCGGCAGGGGATCCTGGCGAACCCTGCTGTACTCTTTCACCACAACTTTCTCTCACTCTTACTTCCTGTTTCTGTTGTGCCTGTAATTCAAAGGGTGAGCCTTGTCACACTGTGACACGCTGAATTTCCCCGAGAACTACGTTAAGGGTACACGTGTCTGTGGAGTGCTCAGCCACTTGCACGTTAATTTCACGAGCTAGCTGTTCCGTTGATCGGATCAACTGGAACCCTCGACGTCGTAACCGACGGAGTGCCAACAACAACAACAACAACAACAACAACAACAACAACGGTGATACGACTGAACAAAGCGGGCTGTTGAATCTAGAAAGATTTTGATGGAGAAGTCTGTCAATGAGAGTAAAACTTCAGCGCCAGGAGGAGGAAAAACATCTATACCAGAAGCAAGAGAGAGCTCAAAGTGCAAAGGGTCCGTGATTCAACAA
>NC_142938.1:74585247-74595247 GCF_046866305.1 Octopus bimaculoides | reverse complement strand
GATGAAAAACTGAATTATTAACAGTGTGTGAATAAAATGGAATCATCAACATTATGTATTTAAAAAAAGGTATGAGTGATTGATCTTGCTGCCCAGGTCTATTAGGATTAAAGGCAAAAATGGCCTTGACGGGATTTGAACTCAGGATATAAAGACCCAGAACAAACACAGCAATGCGTTTTTTTCGACGCTTTAATGATTCTGCAAGCTCGCCGCCCAATAATAATAATAATAATAAAAATAATTAAAAAAATAATAATAATAATAATAATAATAATAATAATAATAATAATGATGATGATGGTGATGGTGATGGTGATGGTGATTATTATCGTTGTTATTATTATTTCTTCTAATTTAGTCGCAGGGCCAGCAGTTTCAAGGGGAGCACAGCAGCCGTGAAATATTTCGTTTATTGTAGGAACTGTTAGAAAAAAGTATTAACAAAAACAGTCTGTTGACATTTGGGTTTTATTTCTCCTTTTAAAACCTTTGTTCGCCAGGAACAATGACATTAAACAGCAACCTTGGAACACATCATCTCTGAATAAACAGGGTTTTGTATTTATTTAGGCAAAACTCTATTAAATCTAAATATTACTATTTTGGTTCTTCTATTTCGGAGCCGTTCTTGTTTCTTGTTTGTCATGTGACTTGATCTGAGATCACGTGTTGAAACGGAACACAGTTGTAGTCATGATAGCCATTTAATTTTACACACACGCACACACACACACACACGCACACACACACACACGCACACACACACACACACATTATAGGCGCAGGCGTGGTTGTGTAGTAAAAGGCTTGCTTCTAAACTACATGGTTCCGGGATCAGTCCCACTGCGTGGCACCTTGGGCATGTTTTCTACTATCGCCTTGGGATAACCTAAGCCTTGTGAGTGAATTTGGTAGACGGAAACTGAAAGAAGCCCATCGTATATACATATATATATATATATATATATATATATATGTGTGTGTGTGTGCGTGTTTCTTTGTGTATGTTTTGTCCTCTTCCACCACGACCACCTGACAATCGGCGTTGGTTGCTATTCTGTAAAAGAAACCGATAGAACAAGTACCAAGTCTTACAAATAGAAAAGTAGTGGGGTCGAGAAATTCAGCTAAAATTCTTCGAGATGCGTGCCCTGCCTTGGTCGCAGTCTAATGACTGAAAACAGTAAAGCATAATATATATATATATATATATATATATATATATATATATATATATATATATACACACACACATATTATACGTTATCTGGATCATGGGTCAAGTTGGCTGTAGCTCAAGAAAATAATCAATGTGTTATCGATACAGAGTTGATGTTATTTGTATTTATCAGGTGATACAGTACAAATGTGTAAATGTTTCAACATATTTTCTTTTGAAGCGACTGTATAGTTGGAAGGGTCCGCCTGTTTAATAAATGAAATGTGTATCGATCAGGTGATCACAGAGATCTACAATAAAAGAGAACAGGATGGCAGAAATAGAGTAAAAGTACTTGAGGATTTTTGTGTTCTTAAAACATCACCGGTTTTTTCATCAATGTTGTATCATAAACACCACGTTACTACCCCTTTTCTCCTCACTCTCGCTCCCCGTGCCATCTCACCTCTACGCCTTCCTCTCACAATTATACACTAATCTCTCGTAAATCCACAATCCCACACCACTACACTTTTTTACACACTTACACTCCCCAAAATATCTCACAACTGCACAATTCTTCTAATGACTATCTCAACACGCGGATACACACCTGTATG
This sequence comes from Octopus bimaculoides, assembly GCF_046866305.1. Taxonomy (NCBI): domain Eukaryota; kingdom Metazoa; phylum Mollusca; class Cephalopoda; order Octopoda; family Octopodidae; genus Octopus; species Octopus bimaculoides. Next base: position 74,593,465 of record NC_142938.1, on the reverse strand, counting down.
TATCCTCTCACCTTCCAACTGCCCCTACAGAACTACTTGGCCCCATATTTCTTCGTTCGTTTTCCTCCAGCCACATTTTCTCATTCATACTTCCGTATTTTTCTTCTCTGTCTTTCTTCTGATGAAGGATCTACGTCCGAAACGTCAAAACTCTTTCCTTTCTCTTTGAACCTCAAACTAACACAAATTTTAAGATTCGTCCCTCGCGTGTTGTTTTCCTCTTTTGTGACCATTGCCTTCTTAACATGAGTGTACGTACATATGTATGTATATGTGTGTGTGTGTGTGTGTGTGTGTGTGTGTGTGTGTGTGTGTGTGTGTGTAATGTTTCATTGAACATCTGTGGCCTGTAATTGATTCTTTTATTGTTCTTACAATTGCAAAGACTATGAATGCTGCTCCTTCAGAACTGTGTGGTTGGTAAGCAAGCTACTAACCACACAGCCACTCCTGTGCCTATATATAACATATCTTAGACAAAATCTTTTTGCTTTATTTAGTGACTGTTTGTTGATACTGTTGAATGAGACTTGGAGACTATTTTTTAAAATTCTCAGTCACAGGAATTATTCATGTCTAGAGGAGGAATTACTGTCTAGTGGAGTACTTGTGAATGGCACAAGTGTTCGGACGGACAAATAAAGTGTGATATTATCTGCAAAAGTGTGTATGTTCGCGCGCACGCGTTTGTGTGATTGTGCGTGTGTTGTGTGTGTGTGTGTGTGTGTGTGTGTGTGTGTGTTTAGCTGTGTGTGTTTGTGCGTGTGTGTGTATAATCTGAGGTAACGGCAAGTACATTTGTTGTTCCTCCAGCCTTTTACAATAACCTCGGATCTATTAAACTCTTTTGAGTGAAATTTGATTCGTATGGCAGAAACTATGGAAACTCATGGGAGGAACCATTTCTGATCTTGGGTAGTAGATTTATTCTATTGTCTAATTTAACATCAATACCCAACTCTCGGGTACCTTTAACAGAATCCACCATATTGCAACCATTCGAGCCAGCTTTTCAGCCTGAGGAGAACTTCTTCCATTCCTCCATAGCCCCAGAAATCCTGCAAAAGTCATGGGATTTGTCTTTTCCCCGCTCAGTCTATGTTTTTAAGAAATATATAGAAAGAAGAAAGCGATTGTCATAACCGAACAGTGAAATGCACCAAAAAAGGATAAAATGAGGTGGGGGGGGGGGGGGTCATTGAAAGCCCTGATGATACACGCTGTGATGGATGGAGTGTATGACAAGAAACGTCTTGCTCAAAAAGCAGAAGACAGAATCCAAAGAGAATTCGCTAGTTTTATTTAGAGTTTTTCGTGCGAAAGACGATCGAAGCCGTTGTTAATGTCAATGGCAACACTGCTTTCACTGTGAGGGGAACCCCCCCCCCCATCTATCTTTTGGTTGTGGTTCTACGAAAGCTGTTACTGTGTAGGAAATAAATTGCTAGACGAGAGAAAAAAAAATGACAAACGCCTTAGTGAAAATCTAAAAATTATGATTAAAAACTAGATTTTTCATTGGAACATCACAGAATGTGAAAAACGACGAAATGGAGGTTTTATTTCTGATGTGAAAGTATGACAGCTAGCTTACTGTATATTTTTCAATTTTAGAAACTGGCTCCTTTCTTTTCCGCGGCGGCGGTGTTGGTGGCGGTGGGGGTTGGTGTTTTTTTTGAAGAAATGATTTAAAATAAACATGCTTGCTTCTGTAATACTTCTCTGTTTCTTTGTGTATAAAATGTACTTTAAATGCGTGTAATTTTGCGAACAAGAACATTATTATATGTGAGAAGTTGAGAAGTGTTTAACTAATTCAAATCTTCTTTGTAAGTACACACGGCGTTTATTATTTTCAAGAAAAAGAACAAAAATGAAAAGGAAAAGGAACACGTATAGAATTTCTTACGGAGTAAAAACTTGAATAGACTTTCTCTGCAAGATCTTTCTATGACGAAACCTGACTCTATCCTCCATGTTTACTTGTTGGCTATTCTAGATTAAGAATAAATAAATAAATGAATAAATAAATACATCTTCAAATATTTTCCATTTTAATGAGGACCATTTTTAGCAATAGTCATGCAATGGAATTCTTACTCTGAAAGGAATTTCGCTAAGAAAATTCAATAGAAAAAATAAAATTCCGTAGGGAAAATTACGCGTTGGCACTTTTGTTGTTGTGATTGTTTGGACCATGGTGGCTCTGATCGAGCAAATGCATGATCAAAGGTGTTCCAATTATGACCACCCTGTCAGTATTCAGACTAGACAATACATTTTCTAATGTGAATTGCCTTGATAAAAGAGCGAAGAGAAAACTGGTAGGGTTTGATTTGAAGAAGATATGGGTGCTATTTTAAGCAAGTTGAGCGACTAACCCTGGGTTTCCTTATTGACTCAGGCGGTGGTACCCGATTGTTGGCAGACAAACGAAATCGCCAGAATAATTAATACTTTAATAGTTTCTGATTTAGGCACGAGGCCAGCAATTTTGAGGAGAGGCGTAAGTCAATGACGTCAACCCCAGAAGGATAGGATGAAAAACAAAGCTGACTTCGGTGATATTTGAACTCAGAACGTAAAGAGTTAGAAGAGATACCGCAAAGCATTTCTTCCGATGCTCTAATGATTCTACAAACTTGCCGCCTTTTTACTTAGCAGTGTAATCTTTTGTATTATAGGCACAAGGCTTGGAATTTGGGGTGGGGGTAGAGGCTAGTCGATTACATCGACCCCGGTGCTCAACTAGTACTTATTTCATCGGCCCCGAAAGAATGAAAGGTAAAAGTCAACCTCGGCGGAATTTGAACTCAGAACGTAAAAGCTGAAGAGACGCCACTAAGCATTTCGTTCATCGTGCTAACGATTCTGTCAGCTCATCACATTTTTACTTAACATTATAATGACACCAGCATCTCGTAATCAATTTGTATTTATCGATTCTTGCTTTTAACTCCATTGAGTAATTTTTTGAAGATGAAATAACTGAATGCAGTTCAGAAGAACTAAGAAACTTGTTTAAGGCTACTAAATAACTGTTATTGTTGGTTCTTAGCAGACCACTCAAGGCAGGTTGAAAGATCTTATTGGTCTGCTTTCTGGGTTTTTGTACGTATTTAACTGAACAATGGTATTATGTGTTATAGTAGGAGTGAAGCGAAAACACAGGGACATAGAGCACACACACACACACACACACACACACACACACACGCACATACACACGCACACACGCACATACACACGGAAGATTTAACTGCTATTCTTAGCAGGTTGAAAAATTGTGTAGCAGTCTCCTCATATAACTGGCAGAATTCTTTTAAACTTTCATTCTTTTTGCACGTTTTAATCATTAGACTGCGGCCATGCTAGGTCATTGCCTTCATGAGTTTTAGTCGCTAATATCGACCCTTGTACATATTTTACCGATCTCTGGGATCTATTTTAAAACGGGGGCCACATTTTTCATTAATGTTTTACGTAATGTTTTTGGTACCGAAAGACTTTCAAACTTCTTATACTTATCTATTTTGTGTTATAGAACAGAAAAATATTTTTGTATTCGAATTTATTTCATGTAAAAAATTGTCTTATTTCGATAATTTCAACCAATCACTGACAAGTATTCAGTTGTTTACATTTACTCCTTTGGCTGATTAAGCGATGTAAAGCGTATTTAATCTCCATACCTTCGTTTTATTTGCTTTTTTCATTTTAAATTTGCTTTAACCCTAACCCTAACCCTAGGGTTAGGGTTAGGGTTAATTGTTTCAGAATCGTTTGTTTATGTAGTCGGCACTTAATGTATATCGGCTGAATGGACATCAGTGATTGGTTGAAATTACAGAAATACGACAACTTTAACATGGAATAATTTATGGATTTCTTTTTTTTAAAGAAGACTAAGAGAAAAAGATGTTTTATATGACACATTCTACCAGTGTTCCAAGTTTCAAAGTGTTTCGTTAATGAAAAATGTGGCCCCCGTTTTAAAAAAGATCCGATCTCTGTTTACCGAACCGTTAATTTACTGGACATGAAAAGGACAAGTCATACGCATTATCAACAGTCTGCAGATCTTCCCCCACCCCCCTCCATGCGCACGCACATACTATATACTATATATGACCATCTTGTGCACAGTTTCCGTCTACTAAATTCTGTTCATAAGGTAATGGTCGATCTAACGTTATTTTCAGAAAAAAACTCACTCGCCCAAGGTGGGCCGCACGATGGAGTCAAACCTGGAACCACGTGGTCGCCATGCGAAATTCTTAACCAGATAGTCATGCTTAATCTTTTAAACTGTTTAACCAGAAGAAAGCATGTGGAAGTAACGGGTTGTCAAGGTGGGGGGGGGGATGCTTGCATGGTGTTTAAGTATAGAAACACTTGAGAAATAAAGGGATATTCAGGATAGTTTCAGGGTGGATTATAAGATATTACAATAAGGATTAAGCGAGGTATTATCCTTGCATTGCGTTAAAATGTTCTTTGTTTATGCGTTTATTATTACTTTTTTTTTGTTATTGTTCTTTCTTCTTTTTGTCTGATTGTCTAGCTTGCATTCTTCTGGCTATTATCGAGAAGGTTAGAGACTAAAGAGAATGTTGCACTATTAATAGAAGTCGATTAAATAAATCTTCATGGTTTGGGAAGAAAGCTAAAGTAGGTTTTTGGTTTGTAGAGGAGAGGAAATATGAATGGGAAACGATTACCAGACTACGCTATATATAGGGTTCAGATTTTGACACAAGGCCAGCAATTTCGGGTGAGAGGGGCCAGTCTATTCTTTTCTACTCTAGGCACAAAGCCCGAAATTTTTGGGGAAGGGTCCAGTCTATTACATTGACCTCAGTGCTCAACTAGTACTTATTTTATTGATCCCCGAAAAGTTAAAAGGCAAAGTCGACCCCGGCGGAATTTGAACTCAGAGCGTAAAGACGGACGAAATGCCGCTAAGCCTCAGTTACATATATCAGTGGCAACTCCAGGTCATCAGCGCCACTCGGTTCATCACAGATTTCGCATAAGACACATGCCTGCTCGAAGAATTTCACGTTTTTCCACTTTATTTCTAATCCCAAATGGCTTATTTTTTTCTATATCTACCTCTATGTCTTTCTCCATTTCTAAGTTAAGGATAAAAATTAAGCAACCCTGCAAAAGACAACTGATCTTTACACACAGACGCACAGAATCACATAAATCAAATAACCACAGCTGAGTGCACAACAAACATCAGCGATCTGACTGTTAGCTGTTTTCTTGACAAGAGATGCCAGTTAGTGTTTTACACCTACCAGGCTCGTTCGTATTAGCCCAAGTTGCTGGATAACTTTTCACGCTTCTAAGAATATTGTAGAACGGAACATTTTCATAGATTGCAATTTAAATCCTAACCTCTATAGAAATTTATTGTTTCAAGAAAATATTGAATTTAAATTACTTTTAATTTTTACGATTATAGATAACACCTCGGGCTGTAAATTCTGAACCCGAGTCAGGCGCGTGTGAACGATGTCAAGAGAACGTCTGCTACGAATGATATCTTTTGAGACAGGGCACCTCTAAGACGACTGTCAGACGCTGAACGAAAATAAATGAACTGCGACCAGGCTCAATAGAAGGAGCTCGAGTTATTGGCTGAAATTACATAGGTGAAGTCAGTGTTGGCAGACATTAAATCAGCTCGCAAATGCACGTTCACATTACTAAATGTATACTCAGGCAAAGCCAGAGCAGCCCGAATGCCGGAGTGATATTTATATATTACAATGTAATAATAGTAGAAATAAAGTGCATAATATACAATGTAATAATTACAATTGCATTATGTAATAATTAAATTATATATTATGCACAATTGTGTTTTGTTATGCGCGTAATACCCCGCTCCGTGGTGCAAAAAAGGTTGGGGATCGCTTCTGTTGAGGACTAGTTGTAGCCCAAGGTCTAATTGTTAGTAAATCTGAAATTCAATGACATAAGTGGCAGCGAATACATCGGACAGTCTTCTTGTATTTAATCTATGTGTCTCTATGTTCTATACTTGACTATGGTTGAGAACGTCTTTTATCTTTTCCTCCCTTGCGAGGTCGATGAAATATCTTGCCAAAAATATGCTGAAGTATATCGGCTATGTCTCCCCCACCGCCCACCTAGAAATGTGCGACCTTGTGGCAATGTCAGAAATCGTTAATATAATAATAGTATGCTTGCTAAGGGAAATAATCAATGACTTATATATATAGAGTCTATATTTATTATAAGATCTCTCTCTCTCTCTCTCTCTCTCTCTCTCTCTCTATATATATATATATATATATATATATATATATATATATATATACACACATACATACTAACACACACATACGTACACACATATATTAAGAAGATTAATTTGAAATTTATATATAAGAATGGATCTCCGTCGGTTTTGAAGATGCGTACTCAGTTGTTCGATCAACCGAATTACATTCTCATTGAATTAGTGTGCTAATGAGTGATTATTCCTCAGACAAGTGTACCCTTAAGCATATAATCTTTCGGTAGAATGAGTGTGGACACCGTTTCCGCCTACCTAATTTCACACATCTATGTTCGAGCTGATCTGAGGATATAGAAAATGAAACTTGCCAGAGATACCACGCAGTGGGATCGAAATCTTGACCTCATGATTAGTAAGCGAATTTCTAAATCATTTGGCTATGCTATTGTTAATAAAAGGATACTAATGTTTGTTTAAAATTTCAAAGGCTCCATGAATTGCAATTCGGCCTTCACACTTAACGCATTTCATGCAATGTAAAACGCACTCACCACCACCTATAAATGTCTCAAAAATCACACCAATTCCTAAATGCAAGCTTGGATCTATACTACATGCTTTAATACGTCCCACAAAATATTTTTTCTTGCATATGCACTGAAATTGAAGTGAATCTGCTATAGCCGTGCGCCTTTTATGCTATCAGATACAGAATGTCTTAGGTTCTGGTAGCCAATATTCATTCAACAAAGGCGGTGAGCTGACAGAAACGTTAGCACGCCGGGCGGAATGCTTAGCAATATTTCGTCTGCCGCTACGTTCTGAGTTCAAATTCCGTCGAGGTCGACTTTGCCTTTCATCCTTTCGGGGTCGATAAATTAAGTACCAGTTACACACTGGGGTCGATGTAATCGACTTAACCCCTTTGTCTGTCCTTGTTTGTCCCCTCTGTGTGTAGCCCCTTGTGGGCAGTAAAGAAATAAGAAACGTTAGCACACGCCGGACGAAATGCTTAGCGGTATTTCGTCTGTCTTTATGTTCTGAGTTCAAATTCCGCCGACGTCCACTTTGCCTTTGATCCTTTCAGGGTCGATAAATTAAGTACCTGTTGTGTACTGGGGTCGATCTGATCGACTGGCCTCCTTCCCCAAAATTTCGGGCCTTGTGCCCTAGAGTAGAAAAGAATATTCATTCAACAACATTCTCAGTCTAAATTGTAAGCGAGCCGTCCTATTGGTGCCTTTATTTCGTTTTATTTCGCTTCCGAAATATACATCATTAGTTGCAAATAGAAGTTATGAACATATGTTGCTATTCAGCCGCAGGTCATTTCTGATGAAGGTAGTATACGATCAAAAGACATAGCAACTGTAACCGTGTAATACCAGCTGGTTTAACTCGACTGACTGGTGACTCTTTGAAAGCAATTCTGAAGTGTGGCGTAGTGAGATGTGATATTCTTATTTGCTTATCCAAAGAACAGCGGCGGTTCTTCAGGGCGGAAAGGTGAAGAAGTCGAGGGTTAACGCGGTTAATATTTCGTTCGAATTATTTATTTTACTGGGTGTTTCAAAACTTATAGTTCGTTCTTCGATATATATATTTTCTAAGGCGGCGAGCTGGCAGAATCGTTAGCACCATGTGAAATGCTTAACAGTGTTTCGTCTGTTTTATGGTCTGAGTTCACATTCCACCATGGTCGACTTTGCCTTTCATCCTTTTGGTGTCGATAAATTAAGTACCAGTTGCATACTGGGTCAATCTAATCGACTTAACCCCTTTGTCCTTGTTTGTCCCCTCTATGTTTAGCCCTCTATGTTTATATAAAGAAATATATATATATATTTCTGTTATCTTTTACTTTCATTGAACTGTGGCCTTGCAGGAACACCGCCATAAAGGGTTTAGTCGAACAATTCGATCTCAGTGCTTATTTTCATT
>NC_142938.1:74521734-74576734 GCF_046866305.1 Octopus bimaculoides | reverse complement strand
CGTAATTCTGTTTTAAATATGTTAGTTTATATAATATAGGTATAGCAAGCTCGCTGGCTATTCTGTGTTGTGAGGTGGAAAAATTTATAGAATCGAATCTGTTTCTGGCTGATCTGGAAATGGCAAATGAAGAGACATTCGGAAAAATTTGTAACGCATAGATCTATTATATGCGGTTTTTCATTTAACTCTGCCCGGTAATCTCCAGAGTGAAATGTTGCCTTTCCGTAAGTAAATTAACATTTCAATGCTGCAGCATGTGTTATGTAGTTACTGTATTTCGTATATTTGAAACAGTCCGATGCATAGAAATAATAACTAAATAAATGACATTTGATGGATGATGTGATAGCAGTAGTGTAACTCAGAACAGACAATATGAGAAATGATACGTTATATATTTGCTAAAGTTTTCGTTGAGTAAAGTTGCGCAGCGAAAGCGTACTAGGGTCATCACCCAGTTCTCCGCAGGTCTAAACTACGCTCTGCAAAAAAACAAAAACAAAAACAAAAACAAAAACAAAAACAAAACAAACTGAAAAAATATGGATACTATTTTTGATATTTATTACGTAGTTATTTACAAATATATCAACCGTATACATATATGTATAACTACGGTGGTGAATACAAATTACATCATGCAATGGAAATTTGTATTGAGTCAAGGGGTCACCAATTGACCGGAGTACGCCTGAACCTAAGTAACGGGATGGGCAGAAACGATAACAAGACTTCCCGATTAGTAAATCGGATATGTTAAGTTGCTCTCTTACGTCTATTCACTCCGTGAGTGCTGTTGAAAACACGATGCTCTATGCAATTTGTTGCATGGTAGGGTAGGTGGTGGCGGCGGCGGCTGAACCAACCACCAAACGCGCTAGCCTGGTGAGAAACGTAGCAGGACAAGAAAAAAAAAATGTCTGTCAAATGGATGAACCTAGTGTAGAGTCAACGATTATCTAGCAATGGCGCGAAGACCTAAAATATTTCGAGATGATGTCCGAAGATCGGCGCACTGTCTGACCTCCGAAAGGGAAGCACCACTTTTGTCATAGAATGTCTTTTGGAGAAGATCACTTTGTCATAAAACCCTTTCACAATGCTGAGACAGATATCTTACTTTGACCCGTCTCTAGGTTCTTTGGCATTGATAATGTGTATCGTACATAGTGTCTCTGTAACGATAATATTTTTTTATAATCGTCAGTGACTGTTTTGTGGCAGGTTGATTTTTCATTTCTTAACGTTCTGAGTTCAAATCATGCCGAGTTAGATTTTTGCCTTGCATTCATTCGCGGTCGATAACATAAAGAACCAGTCAAGTACTAAGGTACTTGATGGTATCACTTTATCTCCTCTCATCAGAATTTCTGGCCTTGTGCCTAAATTAGGAAACATTAATAAATAGAACGGGAAAAATTCAATTTTTCCTTAGAGATAACTTGGTATACTTTTCTTTGGAGAACCGTTTGTTCCCCAGTTATCATCTTGATCTGATCACCATTGTCGTTATTGTGTAGCATTCATAAAGATACTCATTCTCCCACCGAAGATCCGCAGAAAGATAAGAGTTTATCTGTCAAGTGACGAAGTTAAAAAACTCCTTTAATCTCCGCTCTGATAATTCGATCTCAAATATTCATATCACCAATCGACTCATGAAAATCCGTTTAGTAAATGCCATACTCCATCACTGAGTTGTCTCCGCCCACTTTTTCTCCTCCTTGTGTATGGGTGTGTGATTTCAAGTGCTTCAGGAAGCGAACAAGCAGCTGTTTCACTAGATACAAATAATGCCCTTCCACTTAGATATTTGCTACTCGTCAGAGTTTAATGTGAATATTTTTTCCTTGCCTTAAAAAAAAAAAATGTCTTACAAAGCAATAAAATTAGTAAAACTTGTTCAGAAGGTAGAATAATTGATTTGAAAAAAGGTGCTGTAAAATAAACTTGCTGTTTTCAAGTCATAAAGAACTCACACACATGAACACCACCGAACTTGCCTTCAATAGTAACTTGATTCTGCTTTAATTCTTCTCAGCAAATATCCTGTAAGCCTTTAAACGACTGCAACAGCTACACAAACAAATCCGTTTGCCTTTTCTTCTTGTTCCTTTTCTTTTTTCCTTTTGTGTACAGCACTACTCCAATCACCCCCCAGTTGAAAAATTCTGTTATCACCCCGATCCACTCAGTGTCTTTCGCTGGAGATCTTTTTTTTTTTTTTTTTTTTTTCTTAGGTGGATTTAGATTCTCAGAAATTACCATTGCAGCACTGATTGGAGGTGACATCGGCCATCAGTCGATGCACCTTCCTCGTGCTGAGCCGATGTAATTCGATTCCAAACTTCACTTTAAACGCTGGGCCGTTGCTGCATGGTACGGTGTACGTGTTTACCCGAACCCACTCATTGTTCACCGATTTCCACTTAACCAAACAATGGCAAGCATCTATCTTCTTCTACTCGGGATTCAACAAATAAGATATTTTGACATTTAAGAAAGAAAGAAAGAAAGAAGAAAAATAAGAAAGGAGTAAAGAAAGGGGTACTTACAGCGGAAACGGGGGTTATTTTGTGCTAGTCTTCGTCTTCTGAAAAAATGCTATTACTTGCTCTCTTACTTTTGAATATCGCGCTAGATATTTTCATTTGGTCCCTTTAGCTTTTTTGCTGTTAATTGTTGAAAGGAATCTTGATATTGTATAAGATAAACTACCTTTCTAAATGTTGTTACGGCGCTGTCTTAATAAATATTGTAATTGTAAAACAAGAAATGATTTGTTGTCGCATCTTCTTAAAGTTTTTATTTGTTTTGGTTTTCAGTTTCTTCTGTCTAGTTGTACTTACCTTGACAATATGATTCCAAGAGGGCGTTCTGCGTACTTATCGAATGGTAGGGTCTATGGTAGGGTCTCTCAACTATGGTAGGGTCTCACAGATTTTAATTTAGCGAATTGAAGCAAAAACCGTTTGATTAAATAAGATTTTCAATGCAATAAATTTGTAGATTATATGCATGCATATCATGTGTATAGAGTAAAAGCTGCTTATTATGATCACCTTGCGACGAAACCTTATCTGGATGATAACATTAAGCAAATAGTTTGTAATCAAAAATTTTGATAATGATAATCACGGGTAACAATCATGAAAATTAAAATCATTATATAGATACGTTATATACGTATAAATGTATGTCTGCATTATATGCATTAGGATATATCCTGTTTGCTTCTAGGAAGCTGCTGTGATGTGCATTTCTGTCGATATATACATATGTATATATATATGTATATATATATGTATATATATATGTATATATATAAAACAAATAATAAATGAGTATATGCATATATACGTACAAGTATGTGCATACCTGCATCTACCTGTATATATAGGTGCATATCTGGGTACAGGACATTGCAAACAAAACGTGGATAAAAAAAATAATAATAACCAGAGTACAGAAAACACACAGGCCACATAGAGAACATTTTCCTTCATCAGCTACCCCCATTCTAACACAAGCGTTTCGAAACCGCTTATTAATTAGGTATGTAACAGTTACTAAAAGAAAGCAATTGTTAAAGCTTGACCGTCTGGAAATTTTTTTATAAGCTCATTTTCCAAGAAATTTCCTGTAATTTCGATTTCTGAAGTTTATTGAACTAAAGTTTTTCGCAAATATATATATTCGTTGCATTCGCTGCAGAGTAGATTTAATAAACAATACTAATTCGTTGCAGGCGAAATTTTCCGTTTTCATTTGCAACAGTCTCTCACTGTCTCTCACCTCTATTTTCATTAATGATAATTTAATATATATTCATTTCAATGTTTTCAAAACCCACAGTTTATTCTATATACGTAATGTAAAAAAATATTTATTGAATGAATGAATGCTATTAGACAAAATAGCTATATAAGTTTGAGGCTTCCATGATATAGTATACCGCTATAATTAAAAAAACGAAAATAAGTAATTTTGTTGGTATAGCTGTATGGAACGCTATAAGCCTTACAATAATAACTATGTGATCGACGTGTCTGAACAGGTGCGCGGTATAATAATATTATTATTATTATTATATATCTGTGTAAGCAATAAAACAGCTTACTTTTGAATGTCCTTTTTTCACTTTCTTCATTCTTCTTATATTACTTGAAAAATTTATTCCTTCAAAAAATCTATATAATCTTTCAAAAATGGAAAGTGTAATTCCAAATTTTGAAACATGCTAAAAAGCTATATTTTACTCTAAAGTAGAATCTCCTTGTCGGCACAATAGTCAGTTAAAAAAAAAAAGTTTCCGTTTCTCTCAGCCAATTTTTTCACATTAACCTTTTTCCGAACTCTAGATAAAATGACATACAACTGACCTTGTGAGAAGAATTGTGTGTTGAAAGATACATTCCAGTTTGTTCAAATGTCTGACCCTGTACCTTGTTTCATATCGAGGCAAAGGCTGGTTTGACGGGAAATGGTTTGCGCGTAAATGTGAATGAGAACTCTATTGCTCGAGACACGTGCGGTATCTTTGGGTTTAGCAGCGTTGATCCTGCATCAGGACCAGTATCAACCTCGATTTCAATATTGTCATGTTATTGAGATAGCTTTTTAGCATGTTTTAAAATATGGAATTACACTTGTAAGCTTACAATGATGCAACGTGTGCCATTGCAATAACATCGAAATTTCTTAAGAAGCAAAATGCAACTGCTTTGCTTTAGTTTGTCGTGGAAACCCTGATGGTGTGAGTTTGTTGATGAACTGAGTCCGACGCGACGACATGTCGCCGCCGGGCTTGGCCGACTGGGTCACCGCCGCTCCGCCGGACACGAAGGAGAACGATTGGGTACAGAGCAGAGCCTCGTTACAAACTGTATCCGAACTTATGTATATTTCTATGCAGCTTTTTAAAAATTTTTGATTTTTCTTATTTGAAATCCTGAAACACATTTTTCTTTTCCCGTGGCTGTAGTCTACTCAAAATACATGTATGGCATAAATATTCAAAATTTTGGAAAAGGAATTATCTATTTACTTAAGTTTAAATATAATTATTTGTCTCAAACTTCCTTCTCTACGTTAGGATGCATTTTATACAGAGGTGTGATACACTAGCAAATACGCTATATTTTTTCCCAGGTACCAATAAAATTAATAAAAAAAAAAACCCATTGGAATTTCGAGATTAAAGCAAAGCAATTCAGAATGAAAACTTTCTCCAGTAAATTATCGTCTTTCTTTTTTCGTTACTGGTGTGAATTATTACGGAAGCCACAAGTGCAACGAAAAAACAAACAAAAACAAAAACGAAAACAAAAAATAAACAAACAACAAAAACGTTTTCGTCTATTCTAATTTAAGTAAATAGAATTAGACACTGAATGTAGGAGTATAAGAGCTATTTGTTTGTATGTGTTCAAATAAGAGTTTTGAATGAGAGGATATCTGACAAACTAAATTTGTTTCAGCGATAAATTTCCACTCTCAGTCGTAAATCTATCTGCATTGGAAAAAGCGCACGCGCGCACACAAACACGAATGTGCACTATGCACATAAGCACACGCGCATACACACTCACGTGTACACACACACACACACACACACACACACACACACACACACACACTCTCTCTCTCTCTCTCTCTGTATTTATATGTATGCATGTATATGTGTGTGTATATATGTGTGTGTGTGTTTGTGTACGTGTACATGTGTGTATGTATATATTCTTTTATTCTTCTACTTTGTTTCAGTCATTTGACTGAGGCCATGCTGGAGTACCGCTTTAGTCGAAGAAATCGTCCCCAGGACATATTCTTTGTAAGCCTAGTACTTACTATATCGGTCTCTTTTGCCGAACCACTAGCTTACAGGTACGTAAACACGTCAATATCGGTTGTCAAGCGGTGGTGGTGGAACAAACACGGAAACACAAATATGAGAAATTTGCCCAAGGTACTACGCTGTGGAACTGAACTCGGAACCATGTGGTTGGGAGCCAAACTTCTTACCACACAACCACACCCGCGCTTCTGTGTGTGTGTGTGTGTGTGTGTGTGTGTGTGTGTGTGTGTGTGTGTGTGTGTGTGTGTGTGTGTGTGTGTGTGTGTGGTATAGTACATCTATTATATAAACTGGAGACAGGTTGGCTCTGACAGGCAGCATTGTCCTACATAGTCTACATAACGGCGGAGATGCCAGTGGTGCTGTCTGCGAGTGGATGGGCTCTGACAGGCTGCATTGTCTTACATTTTGCTCCACAAAGATGAAGTGTCAAGAAGTGCGTCTTAAACCATCCTGGTATGAGTCATATTTGCACTCTACATAACTTGTCTGTTTATATACTGTTGCTTACAAATACGTGAAATTGCATTGAGTATTATGTGAAGTGTTTTCGTAATTAAAGATAGGCTTGTGTTACACAAACTCCGTGTGTGCGTGTGTGTGTATGAGGAGGAAGCGCGTTTATATGTATGTTTGTGTGAGTGGATGTGTGAGTGCGTGCGTTTAACAGAGGAACGTTTGTAAGCTGTTGTCTATATTATATAGTTTATCAAGAAAGAGAAAAAGAAACAGTTTTCCTGTATAAAGACGTGTTTATAGTTATATTTGTAAAGGAGATGTTATTTATAGTTGATCGTTTAATTCAATTAATCTCATTTCCACTCGATGTTTTTATGAATAATTCAATACGATAAGCGCTTCACTACAGCACCAACGATAATGGTGAAGGATACATATCCGCTGATGAAGTCAGTTGCCAGAAACGTACGTCGTTGTCCCCTCTGCCTGTTTGCTTTGACAGTAATGTTAGCTAAGCCCCTTATATTTTCCCCAATCATCCTACTGTGGTTATTCGTAAAGTTAAAAACATTTAGAAATAGCCAAAGCCACCCCTTTCTTATTTATAGTTTTTGTTAGTACAACAACCAGAATTTTGTTACCAGAATAAAGGTCATGTGAGTGTGTGAGGGAGAGAGGGAGAGAGAGAGAGAGAGAGAGAGAGAGAGAGAGAGAGCGCGAGTGTGTGTTTACGTGCATACTCTCACACACATACACACATATATGTATATATTAATTTGTGTCAATGGAGTTATAAATTACAGAACCCAATATGCAAATGTAACGCATTCTTTGTCATAATCCTTTTAAAATTTAACAGAAGGACCCAAAGAGATTACTCCTAAAAGTTTGACATCGTCATTCGTACAATTGACAATTTGACTCCGCTCCCACATAAGGCCGTGGAAATATGTAAATAAATAAATATCTAATATATATATATATATATATATATATATATATATATATATATATATATATATATATATATATATAAAATCAAAATAAGCAACAAGGATATCCAAAGTTAATGCAGTACGATCGTTTCATGTGACTCCATTTAATTGAGCGATGTAAACATTACATCAAATATAAAATGTAGAGCAATCTTCAGCTGCACAAAGATACAGAAATTTAATGAAATTACATTTAACCAGAAGGACATATTTTTATAATTAAATCTAAACTCTCCAAGTAGAAAGGAGGAATACAAAAAACCATTTTGACTAGGAATACAAAAAACTATTTTGATTATATACAGTTTATATATATATATATATATATATATATATACTGGGTATTAGATAATAACCCGGTTATGTAACACCACATGCTCTTTTCTTTTTATCCATACCTGCCATCTCTGAAGAGAACCTAATTTTACTTAAGCGCGCTCTTATATAATATTCGGTCATCTAATATCCAGTGAAAAACCGAATGGTAAGATCGGCTGTAATGAATCTATAATACTGTGTATTTTCATTAGTATACTCACATTTTGGGACAAATATACGAATCATTTTTTTCTGACCTATGGATTCTTACACAACATATAATAATTGTGTGTGTGTGTGTGTGTGTGTGTGTGTGTGTGTGTGTGTGTGTGTGTGTGTGTGTGTGTGTGTGTGTGTGTGTGTGTGTGTGTGTGAATTCGCGTAGCCTAGTGGTTAAGGTGTTGTACTTAGAAGCACAAGGTCGAGGTCTCGATTCCCGGACATGGAGGTAATCTCTATTCGTTTAATAAGGCGGCGAGGAGGCAGAAACGTTAGCACGCCGAGCGAAATGCTTAAGGGTATTTCGTCTGTCTTTACGTTTTGAGTTCAAATTCCATCGAGGACAACATTGCCTCTCATCCTTTCAGGGGTCGGTAAATTAAGTACTAGTTGTGTACTGGGGTCGATCTAATCGACTGCCCCTCCCCCCTTTCCCAAAATTTCGGGCCTTGTGCCTCGAGTAGAAAAGAATATTTCTGTTCGTTTAGTTCCCCTTCTATGCGTAAATTCAGGATTCACTTTAGGTTGGTCGGTTGAGATGATTCATAGCACTTATTAACAAATTGTTCTTCAAAGTGACAACTGCTTTCTATAGTTAAATGAAGACCCTGGACAGTGAGTAGGGTGGGTGTATCTATAGAACAACTAACTATAATTAAATAAAGACGAGGGGAGTGAGGTAACTTCAACAGACGTTATTGACAGGATCTGCCATCAGTATCTTCAGTGGCGCCATGCTAATAATAAAAAGAACATTCAGTTTGGAAAGCTTTATGATTGGTGAGCGTGAAAGCTCTTGAAATGTGATGAAAACAAAACATCCTTGAGTTATTCGAACTCCTGAAAATAATGTATTGGTGAAAGGATACAGTGTTTAAGTGTGGACTACTAGTTTGTCTGTCGATAACGAGTTCAAATCCGCTGCAGATGTTTGGCTAAGTGACAGTTCTTATTATTAGCAGCATTTCGTTCGTCTTCTAAGTTCGAGTTCAAATTCTGCCGAAGTTGACTTTGATTTTCATCGTTTCGGGGTCGATAAACACAACGCCCGGTCAGGGAATCGAAACCTATGACCGCGAGTCCGCTGCCCTAACCACTGGGCCATTGCACCTCCACTGTTGAAGATGCGAACAAATAGATAATAGTTAATTCAGTATTAACATAACTACTCAGTGAGCCAAGTTGTTTTAATTAATTGAAATTCTTTGTGGGGAAAAAAGCAGATACAAAATATATAACTTAATTAATTCCTTGTCTCCAACCAGTCTTCGAGACTCTGAAAAGGAGAAAGCCGCTGCCCTTCTTCCTCTGATTTGACCATTGAAAAATACAACACGCGCACACACACACACACACACACACACACACACACACACACACACACACACACACACACACACACACACACACGTTATTGAATAATTCGGTTTTCATTGATTCGTTATTCTCTTTGCGGAAAATGAAATTGCATCACGTGATTTGTTTAACCCATCTTGCTGCTGCTGCTGCTGCTGTTGCTGCACATGACGTAACATTTTTGTTCACATTCTTTCTCTCTTTACATGAGAAATAGGTTTGGTATTTAGTTGATACCAGTTCATGAACTTAAGTGTTTATCTAAATAGGCTTGTCTCATACTCGTCTCATGTTCCCAGCGGACTAAACGGTGTAGGATGGCGAGGAAGATGTGATGCAACAGCCACCTTGACCCACGGGAGTCACACTTGCAGATAGCCATATCCGCCTCGATAGTGGTGAGCTGAGATGTGGTCCGGGGACCGCGAACACCGGAGGTCTCCACTATCACTGGCTCTGCCACTGACCTGTCAGAGAGCAGCCGATACTGTGACAGTCTGCCCTTCTCAGCCTGAGAAGCAGCGAAGCCTGGGTTCGCAACCTTTCTTCTTCTTTATTGCAGGCCCCATCTGCTACGTTTGCAATCCAAGAGAGTTTATAGTTGGGAATACGTTTGTTTGCCATTTATGAATGGGGGAAACCCGTAGTTTCGGATTAAGGTTCTTTGGCCAAAAGTGGGCCACTGAAAGAGGAAAAAAACTGAATAAATTGGATAGATTGTTGGTTTCAAAGTATTTTAAACTCGTATTTTCTTCTTTCGTCAACCATATTGTTTTCATTCCAAAGTCCTGCATTAACCACAACGCCCTGTTCTTTCCCCCAAAAGTTGGACCTCTGAAATTCATTCCTTGCTCATGTTTTTCTCCGCGATTGTCCACTTGTAATTGTTCAAGAGGGACATTGACTATATCGATCTTACCAGTCTGGGAGGACCCCCAAAAGCCATGGGCACCGCTCGTTTCCCTAGACCCAATCAATAAAAAATAAATCAAGACTGTAAGTTCTATGAATAGAAGTTGTTTTGATTTATATAATTCTACCGTTTTAGAGAAGATTTATTTCAAAGCAGTTCAAATTTATTTTGTTTTAAGCTCTTTAAAAGTAATATAGAAGAAAAATAGAATGTTCTACGATGTATGAGTTTAGAAGGAAAAAAAAATCTTTCGCTTTGTACCTAATAAGAAACTATTGTAATGTTGTTTCATCTGTCCCTTTGTTTACACAACCATAATAAAACCTGAACTTTTTAAAGTAGTTTAGAAAGTGGAGAAGTTCTGTCTATACTTTTTCATGTGAACCGGAATCTGGTATTAACATTAGAAGCCAGCAGTCTGTAAATAAATCTCTTATCACTTTGTAGCTTAGGCTTCGGCGGAAAAATAAGTTTGACATCTCCAAAAATAATATCGCTGGCCGTAATATTGGAATAGTAAGCCACAAAGAGGGAGATGAAGTCTCTGATGGCTGCATTAATTTCTATAACCTCTCACTTCAAACAGATAAACGCCCGATATTAAATAATTAAACCGTAGTCTGTTTGTTGAGGTTGTGTGTGATATATCTTTAGAATTGCAATAGCAGTTAAAGTTTAGACTATCAGGTAAATTTTTGTCTATTTCCTTTGGGACTTATTAATCTTTCTTGAAATAGATTAGAAGTTTTATATACACTGCAAGGCATTTTGTTTATCTCTCTGAGCAAAACGCTTCTACGTGCCTCACTTCACGTAACTTCTGGGAATAAGTCTGGGAAGGAATGAAGGAAACTATGTGAGAATGCTGAGAGAAGTAGGGACTAATGTTTCCAATGCATAACAAAAATATTC
This sequence comes from Octopus bimaculoides, assembly GCF_046866305.1. Lineage (NCBI taxonomy): Eukaryota > Metazoa > Mollusca > Cephalopoda > Octopoda > Octopodidae > Octopus > Octopus bimaculoides. The sequence continues at coordinate 74,565,702 of NC_142938.1, read as the reverse complement.
GTCTACGACAGAGAATACCACCAAACCGTCAGTTCTCTCTTCATTCGGCGAAGCAGTTAATAATTATTTCGATGATGTACTTGCTTGATAAGTGATTTGATCTGAGAACTTCAGATGAGATTAAAATAATGACAGCGTGGAAGACTCATGTTAGCCATTCAAAAATGCACAGAGACTCTTAACTTCACTTAAACATTTATTATTTGGTGTCAAGATTTTCGTCGCAGTATCTGCAACAAGCTTAACTCTTGCCTCAGTTTCTATGACTTCACCAGCTCTAATTTTTGATCTTCTAATTCTCCGATCGTAATCCCATAAATTAATATGTGTGGGGCGTGGTTGAGAAAGACACCAATCGCTCTGCCTGCAACAGCAAGGCTGAGCTGGTGGCCAAAATCAAGGAAGTGTACGAAAACCTTCCCAGGAAGGAACGCGTGCGCCAGGTCCCGGAGTCATCTCTAGGCCGTAGCAGAAGCCGAGGGCAGCTACTTTAAGTAAACTGTTATCTCCCAGCTATTATATAATTGATATCTTTTGATTTATAAAAAAAAATACTTGTATGTATGCATGGGATATTGTGTTTTCTTTTCGTTTTATGCAAACTGTGGAATTTGGCCCGAACGCCCTGTAAATATTTCTTCTATAGCTTAATCCGGTGAGGAAGTGCAGCGCTCATGACCCTGCTTTCATGGCTTCAGAGGCGGGGACGGAGAAATGAGTTATTTTCCCACGGGCTATTTGGTCCGAAGACACGCTACAGAATGGACTGACACTGGTCACTGACATCAAATAATAAATGTTTAGTCAAGTTAACAATCTTTGTGCGTTTTTGATGGCTAATACATGTCTTCCACGTAAGGCAGTGAGCTGGCAGTATCGGTAGCATGTCGGACAATATGCTTTGCTACATTTCGTCCGTCTTTACTTTCTGAGTTCAAATCTCGCCTGGGTCGACTTTTCTTTCATCCTTTAGGAGTCGATAAACAAGTACCAGTCGAACACTGGGGTCGATGTAATCGACTTAATCCCGCCCCCGAAATTGCTGGCCTTGTGCCAAAATTTGAATCCAGTATGTATCTTCTACGTGGTTAATTGAATTACTTATTATGTTTCCTTGCTTCATAATCTTACCAATTCTAATGACGAGTTGAGAATTGCAGTTAGTTCTTTAAATGTTTCGTGAGATTCTATCAAGTCGTGTTTGGGTGCGAATTCACAGCTAAAGTGATTCCTGGACTTTAGTAAAAACATCAAAAAATCTTGATTCAGTAATTAAACATCTTTGAATTACAATTGCTGCTTACTTTCGAACACCAATCTGTTTGATAAGTACAATGGCAAAATGTTTAAGTAACCTCCAAAATTCATTAATTTTCGTTTCAAGGGCCTCTGAATAAACAACTTTATAAATTTCACCCAAGGTTCCATGTCTAAATAATCATTTTTTTAAAGTATGTTACGGTGGCAAAAATTAAATCAGGGTCAAATTCTGTTTTATGGCCTCTACAAATAACTTTTGGGCGAAACGGTAGGATTCTAGTAATTCTAGATTTTAATGATCTTTACAAAAAAGGGTCCAGAATAAAGGCGTTGGTGTAGGATTTGTATTTTCTTAATTCTCACATCACTTCTGTTATTTTTGCTTTATGTTCAAAATAAATTGATGTCTTAAATTTTTGATGAGAGACTGTCAGACTATTTAGTAGTCATATGTGACCCAATGCATTGGGGGTTCAATCCTTGGATCAAACGGCACGTTGTCTCCTTGATTAAGGCACTTAGTTTTATGTTACTCCAGTCACCTCAGTGACTCGGCCGACTCTTGAAACGACCCCTTCTTCTTCCTGTCCCATCCTGGATGTTTCGCTTTGTCGAATGAAGAAGGGAACCAAGAAGCTGTCTGCATCTGCCAGCGACTACATAGACCTCTAAAGAAATTCAATGAGGGAAAGCATGGTGCATGCTACAAAGTCATACACATTTACGAATGACGGCCATAATTACAAAATGTGTGCGTGTGTATATATATATATATATATATATATATATATATATATATATATATTTTTTTTATATAGTAGAAATGTCTTCTACTATAGCCTCGGGCCGACCAAAGCCTTGTGAGTGGATTTGATAGACGGAAACTGAAAGAAGATCGTCGTATATATGTATATGTATATATATATATGTGTGTGTTTGTGTGTCTGTGTTTGTCCCCCCAACACCACTTGACAACCGATGCTGGTGTGTTTACGTCCCCGTAACTTAGTGGTTCGGCAAAAGTGACCGATAGAATAAGTACTAGGCTTACAAACAATAAGTCCTGGGGTCGATTTGCTCGACTAAAGGAGGTGCTCCAGCATGGCCGCAGTCAAATGACTGAAACAAGTAAAAGAGTAAAAAGAGTATATATATATGCGTGTGTATGTGTGTGTGCGCGCGCGCTTAATTTTTTGTGTTTGAATATATGTGCAAGCTGGTGAACTGGGACGTTATGAGTTAAATGCTAGGGCCATCCAGTAGTTCTTGCCATGAATCGAATCAACAACACTTATATTAGTAGCCTATACGCCCTCTTCACAATGTCATCCGTAGTTCTCTTACCAATATGTTAATACACACACTTTTCCCCGTTTGAAAATACGTTCTTTTTCGGGAATAGCGTGCGGTTTTAAATTAAAAAAACAACCCAAAATAAGATTACATCTTAAATATGCTGATTTTCAATAGTAATAAATTCTTGTGATTTCTTTCCATGCATTTTTTTGCTTTTTTAGTACTTTTTCAAATCTGAATTTTGAAGTTATTTCTATAGAAACTTTTTTGATATTTTCGAACCAAATTTTAGACCGAAACAAAATTTGCTTGCAAATTTTCACTTATCGGAAACCAATTCTTTCCATCGTCTCCAGGGACAGCAAATAATATTTTGTTCTTTAGAATGATAAATTTACATTCCCGCACTCATATTGCAATGATATCATGTTGATTCCAACATCACCCGTATAGAAATGCTATTTTTGAATTTGGCGTCTGGTTGGAAATAAAATATTGATTTCTTACATAGATGCAATGCTGACTCTCTGAAAAACGAACGAGGCTTAAAGAACAATTGATTTGGCTCAATATATTACATGTACCTCAGTTTTTATACCCCGAATGTGTAAAATACAAATATTTACACCACTTGTTCTTGAACCTTGCACTCAAACATTGTTGAAACTAAATATTGTACTACAGTCTTAATCTGAATTTCTTTAGTTTCTCATAATATTTTTCACCCTTTTAATTTAGAATAGATAAATGAATAAATAAATCTTTCTTCTTACTCTAGGCACACGGCCTGAAATTTTGGGGGAGGGGGCCAGCCGATTATATCGACCCCAGTGCATAACTGGTACTATTTAATCGACCCCGAAAGGATGAAAGGCAAAGTCGACCTCGGCGAAATTTGAACTCAGAACGTAACGGCAGACGAAATACTGCTAAGCATTTCGGCGGGCGTGCTAACGTTTCTGCCAGCACGCCGCCTTAATATTACATTTGATCTGGTCTTGGGAAATACGACCGAACAACTCCAAACATGTTTTGGTCTTGATATTCTTTCTTCTATAGACACGATATTTGGAGGGGGTGGGCTAGTCAATTACATCGACCCCGATGTTCAAACCGGAAGAAATGACACTAAGCAATTTTGTCCGGAATGCTAACGATTCTGCTCGCCCACCGCCTTGTTTTGTTTTTCATATTATGAAACAATTAGAAGTCGGTGGGTTTGCAGAATCGTTCTCGCGTCGGACAAAATGCTTGGCGGCATTTCTTCCGACCTTTAAGTTCTGAGTTCAAATTCCGCCGAAGTCAACTTCGCCTTCCATTCATTCGTTCGGGGTCGGTAAAATAAGCACCAGTCAAATAATTCTGAAATTTGTGGGGAGGGGACTGGTCAATTGCATCGACCCCAGTATTTCATTGGTACTTAATTTATCGACCCCGAAAGAATGAAAAGCAAAGTCGACCTCGGCGGAATTCGAACTCAGAACGTAGCGGCAGACGAAATACCGGCGTGCTAATGGTTCTGCTCGCTCGCCGCCTTGCACCAGTCAAATAATATGATCGATGTAACCAACTTACCCCACCCGCCTCGCTCCGCCTCAAAATTGATGGCCTTGTTGTTGTTTGTTCCTTCCCGAGTCATGTTTGGCTCATAAGGGCCAGTTTCCCGGTTTCATTGGAGTATAGGTTCCCTACCTGGACGGGACGCCGGTCCGTCGCAGGTGTGCTGCTAGATGCAGGAAGAAAGAGTGAGAGAAAGTCGTGGCGAAAGAGTCAGCAGAAGTTCGCCATTACCTTCTGCCGGAGCCGCGTGGAGCTTAGGCGTTTCGCTCATAAACACACACATCGCCCGGTCTGAGATTCGAACCCGCTATCCCTCGACCGCGAGGTCCGCTGCTCTCACCACTAGGCCACGATGGCCTGGAGCCAATTGAAAAGAAATAGATAAGTCTAGATGCAAAAGAATTCACTATTAAGTTATTGTTTAGCCTCAAGTCAGCTTTAATCCAGTGAATCTATAATTAAAAGTTTGTCGACTGTGAGTACCACTTCTTATATTTCAAACTTAGTAATCTATCTAATAACTCGTGCTACATTTTTTTTTAAAGTTATGATATGATTTGTGGGAGGTTCATAGCAGGTCGCTAAATGAAGTTGACTGATGTATATGATTACATATTTTACTGCGTCTAATCTTAGAACAGAATGGAATTTCTTGATTATAGTATGCAATAAGCATGGTACTTGCATTGAAATTTGTTTTGACAGAAGTGAAAAGCTAAATACAGGGTATAAAATAGATAGTATAATAGATAAACAGATAAGCAGAACAAACAAAAGCAACAGCGCAGAGTGTTAAATATATTTAAAGTTGGTCTCTGTAGATTTGTAGTTGATAGTTCGTTTAAGATATGCACAGCACACAAGGAAAAAAGCTTAAATCTTCTAAAACTAGTTATTTTCTGTAATGGAGTTGTCGGATATATATATATATATATATATATATATATATATATATGTATATGTAAACATGCAACGTATCTATAACCATAGAGAAACAACTTTCTTAAAGTATTTCAATGCAACATTGCATATCAGTTATCGGACAAGTTTTAAGAGCACAATGCCGTGAATATATTTTCAATATATATATATATATATATATATATATATATATATATATATATATATATATATATATTGAATATATATATATATATATATATATATATATATATATATATTCATACATTCATACATTAACCAAGAGCACGTGTGTTTAAGAAGATTAATCGAAAGTGCTCGCACACACTAGGAAAAAAAATTTCTTCTCAAGAAGGTTAGTAGCATCCTGATAAAAGATTTTATAACTTTAAAGAAAAAGTTAGTAATTTTCAGAAAAATTTTTATATATAGGCGCGGGAGTGGCTGTGTGATAAATAGCTTGCTTACCAACCACGTGGCACCTTGGGCAAGTGTCTTCTACTATAGCCACGGGCTGACCAAAGCCTTGTGAACGGATTTGGTAGACGGAAACTAAAAAAGAAGACTGTCATATATATATATATATATATATATATAGATATATATATATATATATATATATACACATGTATATATATATAATATGTGTGTGTGTATGTATATATTTGTGTCTGTGTTTGTCCCCTCACCATCGCTTGACAACCGATGTTGGTGTGTTTATATCCCCGTAACTTTATGGTTCGGCAAAAAAGACCGATAGCATAAATACTAAGCTTACAAAGAATAAGTTCTGGGGTCGATTTGTTCCACTAAAGGTGGTGCTCCAGCATGGCCGCAGTCAAATGCCTGAAACAAAGAATAGCGTTCTTTCCCCTGTCTAGATTTACTTGCAGTAGCATGGAATGGACAAAATTAACTCCAGAAACGACAAACAGTAACCAAAATGCTATAAATCATTCTGTATGATGATCTGACCACTCGGTCAACTTGGCGTGGAGTGAATCCTGGTCTTGTGACTTGGGTGACAACTCTAAACATACTCCCGCCTAATTACACTTCATCAGCAAAGCCTTACAAATACACTGCCAGATTTTAATTCTAAAGAACCACCCAGAATCTAACAGGACTAGAAGTTGATGAGTTTCAAATGTGATAGGCGAATATTTTCTTAGGAAACTTTCAGATTTTTAGAATTAGAAATTCCACTCTGGGAGATAAAAAAAAAGAGAGAGAAAGAGAGAAAAAAATGTAGGAAACCTTTTCGGCTCCGTTTTAAAATCTTAATCTCCTGATAAAAGGTTTAATCAGTTGCTTACCATAACACTAGATACCGATCTTGCTACCTTCCATGTAGATTTTTTAAATATTTTTATTTATTTATTTGTAGTTCTTTTACATATTCCAAATTTTCAAGACTTTTCTTCGTCGATATCTTTTGGTGATTACACGTCAACGTTTCTCTGTGTATGTGTTCCGCCACGTGAATCATCAATTTCCCTATTAAGTTTCGTATCTCTGCCTCTCTTTTTTCCCTCACAGTCTTTGTTACCACCTCTCTCTCTCTCTCTCTCTCTTTCTCTCTTTCTTTCTCTCTCCCTCCATGTCTTTTCTGCGATTGGTAATGGATATAAACATTATTTTCAATTTTATTTGCCCCAAGCATTTTGTACAAACTGGAATATATATTTCAGCGCGCTTCAATGAAAAAGGTAGATATATATTGTTAAAATAGAGAATTCAATCCTCCTCCTCCTCTTCCTCCTCCTCCTCCTCCTCCTCCTCCTCATTATTACTATTATTATTATTACTACTACTACTATTACCTTGCTGGAGTTGGTATATGTGTATGTTTAGAGTTATGAAACTACGTTTGGGGAATTATTTATCACTGGAATATATATTCTGTTACGAATTGAAAAATTTCATCAGACTTAGCAAAAGGATTTGTCTCCAAACCAAACTATTCATGAATTACATTCGTAATTCATACCTTGAGTGTATCTTCGAATGATTTTTATGCCGATTCCAAACCCTCGAAATCATGCAAAGAGTTTATTGCTTCTTTAGATCGAGGAAATATTATTTTTTTTATTAAACTAAACAATTTAAAATCTTTAACCCTATAGCATTCAGAATATTCTGTCAAATGTAATGCTTAGTTCGGAGGTACAATGGCCCAGTGGTTAGGGCAGCGGACTCGCGGTCGTAGGATCGCGGTTTCGATTCCCAGACCGGACGTTGTGAGTGTTTATTGAGCGAAAAAACCTAAATCTCCACGAAGCTCTGGCAGAGGATGGTGGCGAACACTGCTGTACTCTTTCACCACAACTTTCTCTCACTCTTTCTTCCGGTTTCTCTTGTACCTGTATTTCGAAGGGTCAGTCTTGTCACACTCTGTGTCACGCTGAATCTCCCCGAGAACTACGTTAAGGGTACACGTGTCTGTGGAGTGCTCAGTCACTTGCACGTTAATTTCACGAGCAGGCCGTTCCGTTGATCGGATCAACTGGAACCCTCATCGTCGTAAGCGATGGAGTGCCACGAATGCTTATTTATTCTCAACGTTTTCAGTTAATCATGCATTATCTTGTAGCTTCAAGATTTTCAGTATGTGACTGTTTTATCTTTAAATTAACATTGCAGAGTAGATGTTAGAGGTGTGGTCCGGTCGGTCTAAACATAAAACACGTAGAATATTTTGGCTGGATATAGCCAGTTTAAATGTCGAGGGTTAAAACTCTAAATATACTTCATTATCTTCAAAAACTGTTCTATCTGAACTGGAGCATCTGTAAATCCCAACACTTACCTCACAAAAAAACCTCTGATCTTGGGCCACACGTCTTCTGTACCTTCGACTCATGGATTCCATCCCAACTTCGTTTTAAAAGAACTCAGTGTTTTTCTTTATACCGGAAATCTGTTCCTAATGTTTGTAGTAGAGGTGACTCCGCGGAAAGTACTCAAGGTGTTGGTGGGAGATAAACTGCTGACGAATCAAATCTGCCACTCAATTTAATTTAAATTAAATTTGATTTAAAATCCCACTCATGGCGGGATTTTAAATCAAAAAGTTGGAACAAATACCGCAAGGTATCCAGTCCGACATTCTTACAGTCCCGCCAATTCATCGTCATCGCCTCGGATTAATGCTTTTTTTTTTTTATCAACCCCGAAAGGATGAAAAAAATTAAAGTTGATCCCGACTGGATATAAACTCATAATGCAGTGAGTCGGTACAAATATCGTGAAACATACTGTATAATCAAGCTCTAACGATTCGGTCACTTCATTGTTGAGAGTAAATCCTGTTCCTGCGATATTGGTGACAATTTTGCATATATTTCTTTATTACGACACCCTCATCAGTGAAGCCTAACCAGTACTTTATCAGATATTAATTCTAAAGAGCATCCAAATTCTTTAGAATTTGCATCTTTGTTTGCTGCCAACCGCACTCTCCTACTTTAGACATAATTAGCATTTAAGAAATTCTTCTAGTATACTTGTTGGCTTACCTTGTCTTGGGCCCTCGACTCACTGAAGGAATTTTTAGGGTATTGTCGTGACATACGGCGTGGTTATGGACACTTCTAGCCCTGGGAGGAGCCTATCCATCTCAAGATCTGGCGCAGCTGATTTCTTCCCGAAAGGCAGACAAACAGAAAGTAGAATGAGAGCAAGAGCAGAATAGTTTCTAGCGTTTGATTGGTGCATTGTTATCGACCCCAGAAAGATGAAAAGTATAATTGACCTCGGTAAGATTTGAATTCAGAGCGTAAAGAAAAAAAAAAAAACAGAATGGAAATCGCCAAGCAGTCAACCTGACGCTCAAACGACTCCGCTAGTTGGCCGCCTTAATATGCGACTAATACACAGCCCAAGCAACAACAACAACACTCCTCCCCCCTCTCTCTCCTATCTGTCTATCTTTCTGTCTGTCTCTTCATGAAGGACCCGAAACGTTAAATTCATCATTCTTCACAGTAATGGACTTTTTCAGATGATTCAATTGTTGCCTTCGGATTCCAATTTTTATTTTAGAAGTAGCATATGTCAAAGTTGACATATAACATGCAGTATTTTGCATATAGTATACCTAATATTGTTGATATGTAATATGTAGTGTGTCACATTTGGCATGCATCATCATCATCATCGTCATCCTTTAACGTCCCTTTTTATCTGTGGGTTGGATGGTTCGACAGATACCGAGGAGCCAGAAGGCTGCGCCGAGCACCAATGGCGCGGTTTCTACAGCTGGATGCTCTTCCTAACACCAACTACATCAAAGAGTGTACTGGGTGCTTTTTTCGTGACACCAGCTCGAGTGGGGTTCACCAAATACCTGCAATACAAGACCCCTCAACAGAGCAGGGTGTAGTATTCAGGGATATGAATGTATGATAGAAGGACAGGAACAAGTGTCTTGCCGAAAAGGTGAGTACATGGCTTCCCCATCTGGAGAGAGAGAGAGAGAGAGATGTGGAGTCAAGATACCAGGTAAATATGAAATAGAGAATAAGGATTGAGAAACAAAAATGTGGTTGGGTAGGTGAGTGTGAGATGATTAGAGATGAGGATTGAAGGGGACGCGGTGAATATCCTTTTGGGGTGTGGGAGGGAAGGAATGGAAAGAGGTGTGGGTTCGGAAGGAGGATGGGGTGATAAGGGACTGTAGTAGGGTTACAATGTGAAGGGTAGTGGGGGATTAGCGATATCATTTACTGCCCCTGGTTGAGAAATATCGCAGTCAGAAGATTGATGGGGTGATGGGTTTTAGAAGATATGTTCGCATGTATGCATGACCTGTAATATTGGTTTCAAATGTTTGACACAAGGCCAGCAATGTTACGGGAAGGTATAAGTCACTTACATCGACCCCAGTGCTCAGCTTTTAGTCATTTTATCGACTCCGATAGGATGAAAGGCAAAGTTGACCTCGGCAGAATTTGAACCCAGAACGTAAAAGTAGACGAAATGCCGCTAAGCATTTTGCCTGGCGCGTTAACGTTTCAGCCAGCTCGCCGCCTTTGCATGGCTTGTAACACTTCGTTACACTTGATATGTAACGTTGTATTTGTCCCTTTTGACATGTAACATGTATATATTTACATCTGACATTAACATCTTATATTACGTCGTACTCGATATAAACATTTACCATAATGATGATTTCTTGCATAAAACTCAAGATCCCAAATTTTGACCGGGAGAGTACCGCCAGGTAAACCAAGCCCCATTTTGACTGGCTGTTATTTTATGAAACCCCAGAAGGATGACGGTAAAGTTTACTTCAGTACGATTTGAACACAGAACAGTATGAAGAAGACAAAGTTAACACTCCGTTGGGCTTTCAAATTCAGAATGTAGGATTATATAAGATAACTAAATACTGTAAGGTAGCTTGTTGGCCGTTTTAACTCGTGCTCCCAATCTCATAATCTTTTCTGCTATAGGCACAAAGCCTGAAATTTTGTGGGAGGGAACGAATCGATTACGTCGATCCCACTGTTTCACTGGTACTTAATTTATCGATTCCAAACGAATGAAAGGCAAAATCGACTTCGGCGGCATTTGAACTCAGAACTTATAGACGGACGAAATTCTGCTAAGTATTTCGCCCGGCGTGCTAACGATTCTGCCAGTCCCAAATCTGATAATAATGGTACGAACATAATCGAACAATAATCAATAACAAGACAACAAAAATGATAGAAAATTACATGATGATGTCTATTATTATAATATTCGAGTGTCGATTGCGTATGTCGTTGTTATCTAAAGCGATGAGAATCCTGTTTGTTATTGTTTATACATTTTTCGCAGTTGGTGTCAAAAACATAATTGAGTTGGTTTAGAATGGAGTTTCTGGAGTAAACTGTTCGATAACTGTGCCTTGCGTTCTTCTTTACTTAAAGCCAATGAAACGTACAGTTTCTTCGAGTTGAGTATTTTGCCATTCATCGCTCTCGCAGCTTTCGTTGCATCTTCTGGTGTAGAAAAACTCACAAATCCGAATCCGTTAGATCGACCGTTCTGAGTCATAACTTTTGCACAATCAATTTTACCGAATTTGGCAAAGTAATTCTTTAAAAGTACATCATCAATGTTTGCGTCCAGATTTTTTACATATACAATAATGCTGTCCGTACCTTCAGTTTCAATTTTATTTTGTGATCCCTTTAAAGTGTGACATTTGTCCTTGATAGACAGTAATCTCTCTAGTTTTGTTTGTGCTCGTCCAACGTACAGTTCTTTACCATTAATCTCAACACTATTCATTTCTCTCACAGCTTTCTCGGCATCTTGACTGTCCGTGAAGTTTACAAATCCAAACCCTTTCGACTTACCAGAATTGTCTGTCATTACTTTGGCACTAACTATAGCGCCGTATTTTTCAAACAGTTTGCGAAGGGACTCATCGTTGAGCTTATCGCTAAAGTTTTTAATGTATATATTTGTAAATCCTCTATATGCCTTATTTCGATTTCTTTCTCGGTGGGGCACAAATTTACCAACGAACACTTTCTTACCATTCAGTAACATCCCGTTTGTCTTCTCAATACAATTTCGCGCATCTTCTTCACTCTCAAAATGCACAAACCCGTATCCTTTTGAACCGTTCTCATCCGATACAATCTTACTGGAGAGAATGTCACCAAATAAAGAGAAGGTGTCGTACAAAGCTCTGTTGTCGATGTCTTTATCCAGGTTTTTAATAAATACGTTTCCTAGTCCAGATTTACGAAGGGATGGATCTCTCTGCCATTGCATTATTCTAAGGGGACGTCCCATGAAATTAGCGAAATTCATCCTTTCCATAGCTAATTTGGCATCTGAATCTGACTGAAAATTGATGTAGGCATATCCAAGAGATCGCCTTTTAACCATGTCTCGACACACTCGGATTGAAATGATAGTTCCACAAGTCGAGAACTTCTCGTATAGCATTTTTTCCGTAACATCGGGATGAAGATCTCCAACATATAAGGAAGCCACTGGTAAAACTTCTGCTGCAATACTCATAGCAAGTGATTCTTTGATGTATTCTTCCTTATTTTACTGTGTGCGTGTTTTTTTTCTTTTTAAACTTATTTTCTTCGACAATCCCTATTCCGTGTACGAGATTTTTGGTCGATTTAAAAAATAAAATCCATGTTTCTGATTATATGTAACATTGTTTTCCCTATAATTTCGGTTGAGACTCACTACTAGTCTTTGAAACTGTTGACTCGGCGTTTTGTGTATTTCATATCAAAAGTTTTGAAAAAACATACACACAAACAAGCAAACACAAAATCATTTGAAAGATAACTGCGTCATTTCTCGTGTGTTGCACATTCTCTGGCGACCGGAAATGACTTTCTTGAATAAATTGGATTTCTTATTTACATACAATTGCGTAGATACGAAAATAACATTCTTTGAATATTCCATTTTGTCTTCATTTGATAAAAGTTCACGAAAATGAACAAGCAACTCTATAATAATGTGAAATCTTTCAAAAAAGAGAAGAAAAAAAAAAAAAGAAAGGAAATTTTTTTGAATATCAAGAAATCTATGCATTAGAAAACTGGTGTAGAATTATTTATTTTAGATTCAATTCGAATGCGAGAAGAATGAAGATATATTTATGGTCAAATTACCATTCTGTCAATTCCATTAATCTTTTCATTTTCTTTTCTGTATATCATGATAAATATAAAATATATGTGTTGGAGTGTGTATCTAAACACACACACACACACACACACACACACAAAGAAATAAACGAAGTGATTAAGGTGGACGTTAAGCTTACGATCGCAAAACCTTAGGTTCGAAATCTCGAACTGGGCGACGCGCTATATTCTTGAACAAGACACTTCATTTTCCCTCAGCTGAAAAATGAGTCCCGCCCTAGTACTGGTGCAACCCCTCCTCTCTGTCTCTCTCTGGAATAAAGGTTGGCAGGGTTGAGTAGGTGTCCGGTTTTGCTCGCGCCTAATGAACACCGAAAATTATTAATGAAAGCATGGTATTTACTATCAAGTCCTATTCTTCAGTGATGTCATTAGTAGTGATGGATTTCCGTCGTTTGACGATGACGATTCCGTTGTACAATAAACTGAAATTCTTAACCCTCAACTAACGTGTATGTTGTTGAGTATTCCACAGACACAGGCAAAGGAACCTTTAACATAACATTTCAGGCAGTACCCGGGTAACACAATATGTGACAATACTGAACGACAGTCTTCTATACAGTTTCCGTCTACCCAATTTCACACACAAGGCTATATATAGAAAAATTACATTTACCCAATTTGTCACCACCCACTTTGATAAACTAGAGATATCGTGTTTGGAAACTGAACTTCTTAATCATTCGGCCTCGCTGCACCTACGTTCTAGTGGTATTTATATGTATACACATGTGTGTGTCATGATGTGTTTGCATTAAGTATGATAAACGTATAGCTATTTTAATCTAATACTACTTCTGCTACATAACAGATTTATATATATGTGTGTGTGTGATTCAAAATGTGCAAAACAACAACAACAAAAAACAGAAGACAAAGACAGGTGAGGGAACAACAAACACAGTGTATTAGTTTGACGCTCAGAAAAAAATGGAAGAGTCTTTGACGTTTCAAGCCTACGCTCTTCTATAGAAAGATAGGAGGAAACAAAACATGGAGAGAGGAAAGAAAACGGATAGAGAAAGAAAAAAACATGTCTGGATTAACGGTTTCACATATTGAATTGGCCAGAAGGAGGTGGTCGGTGAGCATATATATATATATATATATATATATATATATATGCTTACGCACACATACGCACAAACAAAAGAACCACACAATGTAATATATCGTCTTCTTCGTATTCTCATACCCATCCTCCTATTTCCGTGCCTCGCCACCACTTCTAGCTAGTTAGCTTCTTTAATTCAATTACTTTTCTTCAAACTTCCATATTATAAAAGAAAAACAATATATAAAAAAAGAAACAAAAAAGAACAGCCAAGAAACTATAAAGTTATTTTTGACGTATGTATGAGTTATTTTCTGTAAAATTACATTTGAGCGTGTTATATATATATATATATATATATATATATATATATATATATATATATATATATATATATATATATATATACTTTGTCCATAGGCTCACATTTAAAAAGCTATTTCGTATTAGTAGCCAAGATTTCTCTTTTTATGTTTTCGCTGATATTATTTGATGGCGGTGGTGCCAGTCATGCGGCATTAAGGGCTGTGCTGGTGAGGAGGGTCACGAGGGTTTTATGAGTGGGGTTACATGAATGAAGTTTGAGAAATGAGCTAGAAAAACAGAAAGGGCAAGAAAAAAAAATGTCTGAACACATGACGTGGAAGAGCAGAAATATTAAAGGGAAGAGAAATGAGTTTTTAAGCGGAAACAGTTTGTGAGAAGAATGAGATGTGATTCATTTGTAGCGGATTAAGTGTTAGTTAATAACGTATTATATATAGAAATGGTGGTATATTGCTCACTTGCTGGAAGCAGCTCATAGAAACAGAGTTGCTTTTACATTCAATTACACGTATCGTACAAAAGAAAACGTACTTAATAGCTTGCGTTATAACTGATTGACTTGCAAGTTCAGCATTGACACCACGTGTGAGCTTTCTTTAGAGATTAACTCTTCTCGGAACAATTTGGTGTTTTGTATTACAGGGCTAAACCCAGGGCCGTCTTAGAAACATTATAAGATCTCGGACCAATCGTTGCACTGGACCCTAAAGTATTTATTAACAGCAAGTCACAGTAACATAGATCAAAATTAGGCACTTAGACAAGTGAGGCCCTCGAAAAAAAAAAACAGTGCATTGGGCCCCCTGTAGTATATATCTATTGGCAACAAGTCACAATATACATAGATCGGAATTGGGTCTCTAGACTGGTGAGGCCCCTAGTGTGCCCGTGCCTTAAGACGGTACTGGCTAAACCTGCTTTAAGCAAACCTGATCTGCAACACCAAGATTGATACCACTCTAACTAACTGAAAGCAGCTGCAACAGAAAAAAAAAATGAGACCCACCAAAGAATGCGTTATCTATGCAAATCAGTTTGCCCAGTTTATTTAAACATTTGGAAAATAGTAAGTTTACAAGCAATGTTTCCGCGGGCAGTTTAAGACGGAATTTAGTCTCTCATGAAGCCCCAGCACTAGAATGGTATTATGCTGGTCAATATCTTTTTACTGTTTCCATGAAAATAATGTATATAAAGACAAGAACATCATATTGGTCTATATATACGCTGTTGACTAAAATTCATAAATATATTATGTAAAACAGTATTACACTATACAGTGTATAGTTCGGTTTTGTTAAGATACTAAGATGTAATTTAGGGAACATTTGGTTGTTATTTTTAGCATTTTAGTAACCAACCACATAGCGAATTCCTCGTTGGCTATTAGTCGTAGTTAGTGTCGGAAAGCAGAGAATCTATGGAGTGACGTATAAAATTTTTTGCGGTATTCAGTTACGCCCCTTTACATTCTGAGGTAAAGCAGACTTACCAAAGTCTACTTTATACCTTTCACCTTCGAAGGAGTTGATATAATAAGGTACCAATCAAATACTTGGGCAGACATGGGTAACATTTTCCGAAGGTAGGTCGCACTACTAACAAATTCAGAATGTCATTCAGATTGTCGCACAGGCTGCAGTTTGCCCCTGACAGCCGTAGGGTTTCGTCTAACTTCACCCTCCCACCAAGATGTGTGATTTTTGTGCTCATGTTAAAAAAATATTTCTGCTGTTGGTGTATCAAGTATCAAGTTCTACGAGTATATGTGTTGGAGGAGAAAGCTCTGTAATTTAAAACTATTGCTGCTATGACAGTTGCTGTTAACCCTCTCGTATACGGATTTGACTCCAGTTTCTATATTTTAGTGTTTTGAGACTCGGTTTTGATTTCCAGTGATAGACAATTTTATTTTCTAGTATCTCTTAATACAGATGATAAATGCAAAAGAAAAAGGTCTTGCACACTCTAATCTCATAACAAAGAAAGGACACATTAACCGATGTAGTCCTAGATATTTATTCTTTCTTTTAACTATAGGCGCAGGAGTGGCTGTGTGGCAAGTACTTACCAACCACATGGCACCTTGGGCAAGTGTCTTCTACTATAGCCTCGTGCCGACCAAAGCCTTGTGAGTGGATTTGGTAGACGGAAACTGAAAGAAGCCCGTCGTATATATGTATATATATATGTGTGTGTTTGTGTGTCTGTGTTTGTCCCCCCAACATCGCTTGACAACCGATGCTGATGTGTTTACGTCTCCGTAACTTAGCGGTTCGGCAAAAGAGACCGATAGAATAAGTACTAGGCTTACAAAGAATTAGTCCTGGGGTCGATTTGCTCGACTAAAAGGCGGTGCTACAGCATGACCGCAGTCAAATGACTGAAACAAGCAAAAGAGTATAGGCACAAGACTTAAAATTTTGGGGGAGGGAAATAGTCGATTAATTCAACCTCAGTGTTCAACTCGTACTTATTTTATCGGCCCCGAAAGGATGAAAGCAAAGTTGACCCTCAGCGGAATTTGAATTCAGAATGTAAAGATGCAAGAAATGCTGCTAAGCATTTTGTCCAATGTGCTAACGATTCTACCAGCTCGCCACCGTTACTAGATATCCAATACGAGACAGATTAGTCACAGCCGAACACTTTTTATCAGTTGTCAGATTGATCAGAGCGAACTTGTGGGGGTCACACGACTACAACTACACGCACATATATACACAAACATATATATATCAACCTCGGCCGTCACTCGGAATCGAAAGTGACTTAGTAACATTTACCACGCTTCCCTTATGTGTTTCAGGAACCTCTATAGTCGTGCCCAGATATAGATACTTTCTCAGCTTTCACATTTTTTACCTGACGGAACAACTAAGAGAGAGATAAGGTGGTACCAGCAGCACTAGACCAGTATTTTCTGTGTTCGACCCTAGAAAGAACGAATAGTGAATTTGACATCAGTGAGATTTGAACCTAGAGAATAGAGAGCCTGAACAAATATCGGAATGTATTTTATCTGACACTAAGACCTGAGTGTGTGTGTGTATGTGTATGTTTGTGTATGTGTGCGCGCGCGTGCATGTATGTTTGTGTATGCCATGCATCACTGACAAAATGACATCCCAGTTAATATCGTTATATAAAACAAGGAATTAAGATAATGGATAACACGATTTTCTTTGTATGGCATTCTGCGTTCTTCAAACGGAACGAAAGTCTTCCGTGTCTTTTGTTAGTGGTATTATTTCAAAACAGATATTTCCTAATTAATCATATAATGGCCTAAAGCAAGAGTTAGACCAAAATATGTAACATTTGCTATCAGTCGCGTTATGGAATTGTGGTTTTCAACAAACAACCAGCACGCCTATATTGTAAATCTAATTGGTTATGGTGCCGAGTCTTCTGTCTAAGCTGTTTCGAAAATGTGGAAGTGCTGTTATATTAAAAACGACTAAAATAGCAGCGAACGAGTTATTATTAATGTTACTAAAATATGATTATAAACGAAAAAATATGTTGAGTCATTAGCTTTCAAATGAAGTTAATATATGCGAAAATGTACGTAAATATAAATAAATAAGCAAAAATAGCAGATACTATTGTTGCTCATACACACACACAAAGGCTGTGTGGTAACAAGCTTGCTTCCCAACCACATAGTTCCGGGTTCAGTCCCACTGCGTAGCATCTTAGGCAAGCCTTGTGAGTGGATTTGGTAGGCAGAAACCGAAAGAAGCCTGTCGTGCATATATATGTATATGCATATCTGTGTGTGTGTTTCTGTCCGTGTTTGTCCTCCACCACAACCGGTATTGGTGTGTTTGCATCGCTGTAACTTAGCGGTCTGGCAGGAGATACCGATAGAATAAGTATCAGCCTTAAAAAAATATGTGGGAAATTCTATCTGTGGGTGTGTTTGTGGAGTTATTAGCTAACTCCTCCTACAGCGTTTTATCGATTTTGATGAAACTTCACACGTGAGTAGAACTCAGGTCTGGAAACCTCATGGTATACTCAGATTGTTGAAAATCGATAATAGGGCCCCTGGAAGGGATCCTTATATATATCCAATATATTTTATTTCAAAAGCCAACTCATTCATTTTCCTAAATTATTTGGTAAAAATGAAATTGAGCATGATTATTTCTTAGTATTTGAACTGTTAGTTATTTTCGCAATTTATCCAGTACAACCCTTAAACAAATAAATAGTACTTTCCTAAGCAATAGATCCACTTATTTCAGTTAGTGATTATTCACGAATATATCAACACTAGCGCTCCTGAGGGTAATATTCTCTGGGAACGCACAAAAGCCCTTTTCAGAGTTATTTACTTTGAATTGTTATTATCTCATACCTGATTAGCCTGTTATTACGTAACATGCTTCATGATTTTAGTATACATACTTTATTAGTATTTCGTCCTATGTTCTATATTCTCTGGGAACGCATTAAAGCCCTTTTCGGGGCTACTTTATTTGAATTCTTACTATCGGGTAACTAATTTCATGTTATTACATAACTGACTTCACAGTTTGGGAATTCCTAAAAAACAAGACCTTGTGTAAGACAGTTTGGTATTCTCTGAAAATGCACAAAAACTGTTTTAAGGGCTACATACTTTGTATTGTTGTTATTGGATTAGCGAAACAATTATGAGGACAGAACCAAGGGATAAGCCCCGCTTTCCCGGGAATTACTGGGTACGTCAGCTAGTATATATATATATATATATATATATATATATATATATATATATATATATATGCGCAGGAATGCCTGTGTGGTTAAGAAGATCACTTTGCAAAAACGTCGTTTCGGTTTCAGTCCCAACTGCGGGGCTCCTTAGGCTAGTGTCTTCTACAGTAGCCCCAGACCGACCAGTGCTTTGTGAGTGAATTTGCTAGACGGAAACTGTGTGGAAGACTGTTGTATGCTTCTCTCTCCATGTGTGTGTGTGTGTGTGTGTGTGTGTGTGTGTGTGAAGAAAATACGATGAATCGAGGAGGTCGTACATGGAATGTCAAAGAAAAAACAGCAACAACAACAAAAAAAAGGAAATAAAAAAAAAAGTTCTGTTGCAGTGTACTTATAATGGAGTATTGTTACAAGATAGAAGGTACAGTAAGCAAGCGATTGGTGTCAAGAGTGCAGGTTTGTGTGTTCACTTTTAGAATCGCTGCGCAGCTGAATCTGAAGCAACTATTGGACCAGCAGGGTTCTTTGTGGAGCAAAACGTGAGAAAATACAAAGATGCCTAATCAAAACAAACAACCTACGAAAATAATAAGAACACTCTGCGCAGCGACATCTCAAAAATCTCGAGAACAATTACGAAAAGAAAAGAGAAAAGAAACACGAAAGGAAAAGAAAAGAAGAGAATAAATGAGGTAAATGAATTCCATTTCGAAGTATATATATATTTCATATGAAGGCCATAGATGATGAAAGCTTATGTAGCATATTATGGTGGAAACAACACTAAAAACTATTTCCGTGGATTTAAGGTTGTGAAAGACTCGTGCTGTTCTCATGCAGCGTAAGTTTTCATATTGACTACTGAGTCATTGCTGTAAGCTATTTGGTTTGTAGGGCGCTAATGGGTATTTCATGTTGAAGCAGTAGAGCTACTGTCAGTTCATAAGGGTGGGGCACGTCCCTATTATCATTGCCCTACATTTGCGTGAGGGTTTCAATGTGGCAATGCTAAATGATGAAACACTTGTTAATTGCACGGTGCTCTTTGCTGCTTACGATGTATGCATGTATGTTTGTATATGTACGCACGCACACACACACACACACACACAAGTGCACTGGTTGTGTTTCACTTTAGTTTTATTTTCAATAATTAGATTAGTCAACTAATAAGTAGATTTTGTTGTTGATAAACTGACTTGTTAAAATACTTCGTCACAACCTGTAACTTTATCGATTACGATGTGGCCGTCTTGTACCTTGTCCGCGCTCGCACACGCCTCTTATTCTTAGCTCATTGCTTGGCGTTGGAGGATCGTTGCAGAGCGAGGAGCAAAGGACAAGCGGTGCACGATTGCATGAAGAACAACACTATCCTCGATAAGGTCATCAGACTTTGACAAAAGAACATTGACTAATCAGTTAAACAATTATCTAATTAATTATGGAACGAAATAAAACGATTATGTGTGTGTGTGTTTTTTAATAGGCCGCATTATCTCAAATTACAAAAGTAGGTTTCAATATACGATTTCATCAATAATACTGCGAAGCAAACGTAAAAACTATGTATGTATGTATGTATGTATGTATGTATACCTCTGGTTAAGTCGTTTCGACTTGCGTCATTTCCGAAGATACGTCGGTCTCTCTAAAATATTAAATACAATATTAATTTACGTCGCCTGGCAAAACAGCAATAACGTTCATAGTATATTGTACTGTTAGTTCCGGGTTGTATCGATGGGTTCCGTTTGTATTCGTCTCCGGGAAATAAAAAACAAAAAAAAAAAACAGAACAATAGAAACAACCTGTATAGCATATTAAAATTAATGTTAAAATACAGAATGCATCATTGATCCCGAGCTGCGTCGTTTTACGTTGAAGAAAATGCAAGAGGCTTTTTCTCATTTAGATAAATGTCTTGCTTTATTTGAGGAAATGGATCCCAATTCCAAAAATTATTGGGGGGTTGGCAAGATACTATTGCACCTTATTACCTAATCCTTGTAAAGAAGAAAAAGATATTTCAAGGAACTTTAGATAAGTTCGCTCAACGAACTACACCATCACAACAGGAGTCAGCTGACGACCTCCAACCATCGACATCTAGTATGTAATCTCCTCCTCCTCATCATCATCCTACATCCCCCTCAACGAGTAAAACCGACGTCAGCCATCAGGTAGGCAACAGTACAGTATTTGAAATTATTTCTTTTTAATATAAAAGCAGCCGAATTCGTAAGCTAACGTAAAAACAAGCTAGGCTAGCCTAGGATTTAATTGTTACATGTCTATACATTTAAATAATGGTTATTTCGACTTAAGTTGTTTTTCGACCTAAGTCGTGTCCCCTGGAACCAATTAACGACGTAGGGTGAGGTATGATTGTATATGTAAGTGCGCGCGTATGCGTGTGACTCTGTGGGAAGAACCTTGCTTCTCAACCATATGGTTCCGGGTTCAGTCGCACTGCGTGGCACCTTGGGCAAGCCTCGGTTTGACCAAAATCATGGGAGTGGATTTGGTAGACGGAAACTGAAAGAATCCCGCCATATATATATATATATATATATATATATATATATATATATATATATATAAAGCAATTAATACAAAACAAGGTGGAAAAATAGTACTCGAATACCAAAAGTAGAGTAAAATACTCTTTATTAAAACCGAAAATAAGTTTACACCTGACCGCTCATCGGACAGTATTATCGCAACGGTCACGTAGAAGATCGATTGACAGAAGATAGATAGATAGATAGATAGATAGATTCAATTTTACTGCTTGTCAATCAGGAGAAATTGAAATGTTGTTCGTAACGGAAAGAGATATACGGGTGTTGGGGAATGTTAGGCGACGCAGTCGAGTTTGAAAGAATCTTCAGATTAAATTTCCCTCTAAAATAAACAAGTGCGAGTCTACTAAGAAGTCACTTACTCTTAGGAGAAACGAAGCGAAATAATGTTGGACTCTCTCTCTCTCTCTCTCTCTCTCTCTCTCCACCCGTCTCTCTCTTTCTCGCTAGCTGCTATTCAATGTAGTGTGTGAACTATCTAAAAGTAAGCTACCCACCAAACCCCTTATCCCACCCGTTTCTCTGTTGTTATATACCTGAATATAAACATTTCCTGGCAGCTGTTCGCTAACAATAAAACAAGTGGATATATTATACAGCGCGACGGTATATTACTGCTAGCGGTCCTATGACTGTGAATAGAAAAGGTTTCACAAAAACAACTTCTTTTACTGTAAACAATAAATACTTATCAGCTTTTCATTGCACTTTATTTATTTTATTGTATTTTTTTTTTTGCGTTTCCCGCGTCTTTTGTTAATTTTGTGTGTTTGACACGATTCCCGGTTAAAAACACTCACGTAAGCACGCACGCACGCATGCACGTACACACGCATGCACGCACATACGCACGCATACACGCATGCAGCTAAATCAATGTGTGTCACTCGGCCTGTTAGAAACAGCAGCCAAGCCTTCTGCATATCACACAGTCTACTTAATGCCTTAAAGAAGGCAGGATCACAAACACGGCTAAATGTGAGCGAGGATGCGGTCCACTTTCGTTGGCATTTTTGAGAGGGAAAGCGATACGTTGGGTATTTTGTTGTGCTTTTCGGAGTGTGAGTAGCAGGGTAGCACAAGCTCTACTCCACTGGGAAGGACTGTTGGTTTCTGCTATCCTAATGGAGCATGTTGTGATGATAAAAAGGTTTAATGTATTTAGTAAATCGACGAAACCCGTGGTCTTATGTTTCTTTTGTGCTTTAGTGTTACAATACCGAGCTTGGTAAAGCGGACTTGTGATAAGATCCTAGGTACATTGTCTGGATAAAGATTGGATATTCACGGCTGGAACGCCTCATGTCATTGGTCTACTCCCTCAGGGGTGGCTTGAGAATTGAACATCAATTACATTTGCTCAGAGAAAACAGGAACATTTCAACATCTCACCTCCCTATACATGGGTTCATTATTGTAAGGAGGAAACTTCTTACATGGTGTCGAGCTAACCGTCACCCGCGAATGAGTATGGTTTGGTAACTTGTACCATGCTTTCGCTAATTCTTTTAGGTGCCTATATAGTCGCGAGTAAACATAGACATTTTTCTTTCGGCCCCACTTCTCTTTGCCCCAGCGGCACATCCTAGGAGTGACTACAAGAAAGGAACACAATTACAAGGGCACTCGACTTTCTATTAAAGGCACGAATCCTGAAATTCGGGAGGAGAGGGGAAATCGATGAGATCAAAACCAGTGCTCAACTGGCACTTACTTCTTCGACCCCACGAACGGATGAAAAGCAAAGTCGACCTTGGTGGAATTTGAAGTCAAAATGTAAAGACGGACGAAATGCTACTAAGCATTTTGTCCGGTGTCTTAACGAGTCTGCCATCTCGCCGCCTTTTTAATAATAATGGGTGCATGTTTATGTGTTGTATGTATTTGTGTGTGTGTGTGTGTGTGTGTGTGTGTGTGAGTGGTTGTGCGTGCGTGTATGTGTGAATTTCTGTGCTTGTGCTTGTATGCGCGCGCGTGTGCATGTGTATGTGTTTCTCCTTCTGCATCGCTTCACAACCAGCGTTAGTTTGTTTCCGTCCCCGTGACAATAACGGTGTACCGTTTCGGCAAAAGAGACCGATAGAATAAGTACTAGGCTTAAAATAAAAAATGTGGGGGGGGGGGGCTCGATTTGTTCGTTTAAAAGCCTCCAAGGCGATGCCCCAGCATGGCCGCAGTTTAATGCCTGAAACAAGTAAAAGATAAAGAGTGACAAATTAGAAAGTAAACAAGTATAACAAAATGATTAAGATAGATGGAATTTTATTGGCTGAACGCTAATTGGAATAGGTTGTTGTTGTACTAAGTTACTCTATTTCCATTATTTCTGCTGCTAATAATAATTAAAGGTGCAGCAGGTGTAAGAAAGCATATGTATGTATACGGGCTTCTGGGAGGAATTCTTGCAAAGCGGAACAAGAGTGCTTTCGGGCTCCCGGGGCGAGGATGGTCCCCTTTCAAAAAATTTTTAGTGGGACTGTCGATTGTATGTGTATTTGGAAGGGTCTCGTAAATATCTGACGAGCCCCTCCTTGATTTCCCGGACCCTTGAACTATTGTACTAATTTAACCCCACCTCTCATTGGCTAATTTATATATATACATGGGTGTGTGTGTGTGTGCGTGTGTGTATGTGTGCGCGCGCATGCATGCGTGTATGTATGTGTGTGTGTATATATATATATATATATATATATATATATATATATATATATATATATAGTTAAAAAAAACAATAACAAAAAAACAAAAAAACAACAAAGTGAGGACGTGATATGGATAGTATTATTGGACGCTCAGGAAAGGAAAGAGAGAGTGTATGACGTTTCGGGCGTAGCCCTTCGTCGGAAAGATGGAAAGTTCGGAGAATGGAAGAACGGAGAAAGAGGAAAATGGTACCGATATATATACAAGAATAAGGGCAGGGAATCGTCAATTAATAATAGAATTAATAATTAACAATTTTGCCAAGTAGTTCAGTATGAAAAAACCTTTATCGGTAAAACCATTTATCATCATAAATATACAGGGATTAGCATTGAGTTGCTTCTCCAACATACTGAAAATTTAGAAATAGCAGTCAAAGAACTACTGATTCTAAACTACAAATTTTTCTCTAAACGGATGGCGATATTTATGGCACACATAGAACAAAAAACCGGAGGGAAAAGCGTAAACAAAACAAGTCTTTAGTTAATTGGATACGAATCGTTTCATGGTTAAGCGAATGAAAATTTCACTATTCCAATCTTCAGCCCAAATATTCTGATAAATTTGAAAGTGTCACAGTAATCCCTCGACTATCGCGGCTGTTACGTTCCCAAATCCCCGCAATAGGTGAAAACCCACGGTAGAAACAGTACTGTAGTGTATATTTTTGTTTTGTTATTTTTATAGTTTGTATATATTTATTTTATTATAAATGCAAAATAATACCACGGAGGAGTCGACGTGAGCTTAAATAATAAATTGCGATAGGTGAACCGCGATAGGTGAACCGCGATAGGTGAACCGCGATAGGTGAACCGCGATAGGTGAACCGCGATATGGTGAGGCATTATTGTATACACACGCACCTATATATATATATATATATATATATATATACATACCAGAGACCAGAGTAAGCTCATACATGCAAAACAAGGTGGAAAAAATAGTACTCGAATACCAGAGGTAGAGTAATATGCTTTATATGTGTATGTGTGTATGTATGTATTTATATATGTATTTGTATGCATGCATATGTATAGGTACGTACGTGTGTATGTGTGTGTTCATCGTCGACATCGTCATCACCGTCATCACCGTCGTCGTCGTGATTGTCGTCACTATCGTCGTCGTCGTCCTCATCATCACTAAGGTGACCTAGTTGATGATCTTCTGCCCTAGACAACCTGCAGTTTTAGAATAATCCGAATGAATCTGGTCCTTCCGTCGGTGAGGGTCGCCCATGTATATGAATCTGTATGCACAGGCAGGCCTGGGCAAAGTTTATTTATGTGAAAGACTGACATGCGAATGTCCCCTTTGCACGTCACCGATTTTATCTATGGCGATGGGCTGCCGCCCTAAGACCGGTAATGCATGACACCAGGCACTGTTGTCAGAACGCAAACGGTCAGAATAATTACCACAAGGTATCACGTCTGGTACTCTAAAAGTTTCGCCAGCCCACTGCGAAGCGTATCGCAGCGAGATTTGAACTTGGAACTCAGAGGCTTGGAACAGATAATACAGGAAATCGCATCTGGCTCTCTAAGAGTTCGGTAACCCCACCACCCTAGATTGATAATTCTTTTTATCGACCCCGAAAGGAATGAAAATCGATATGTACGTCGGCAGGATTTGAACTTGGAGCGCGAAAGGTTGGAACAGATATCATAGGGCGTTACATCTGACACCTCTAGCAGTTTTGCTGCTCCGGATTGGTCCTTTTTTATGAACCCCGAAAAGAATGAACGGCAAAGTGTACTTGAGCGGAACGCAGAGAATTGGAACAGATGCCACAGGGTATCGTGTTTTGTGCTCTAGCAGTTCCATCACTCCATTGCGCTGGATTGGCCCTTTCTATATACTGAACCCCGAAAGAATGAAAAGCGACGTGTACTTAGCAGGAATATGAACTCGGAATGCAGAGAGTTGGAAAAAGCACTTGTGAGGCATTATATCCGATTCTCTGTCGACTCTGCCACTTCGCTGCCGTTTCAAAGGATTGGGGATTCACAAAACGGTAACATTGAAATGAGCAGATCACAAATTTGAAATACAGGTTTCTATATCTAGGGTCATCCTTGATGTCCCTTATCAAATTCAACAGACTGGACCAAACTCATCTTTAATGCATCTTCCATACCTTTCACATTGCAGTCTCGGTTTTCAGCTGCTGTAATGAGCTCGCTCCTGATGTCTCTAGTAAAATCACAAGAAGATGAGAGCTTTCAAAATCTCAGTACTTTACAAAGTAGATTCTCTATCAATTGACAATATACGTTTTCTCTCTTTGTCCGGATATTTCGTCAGTTTATTTCGGGTTGTGTGAAACTGAAACGCAGTGTGTCTATCTCTAGCAGTCTCGTTCAATGTATCTCTTGCAAACTCCAGTAGATTCGTGTCTCAAATTCTCTATATACTGCCAGACCCGTGAATGAAGAAAAGAATTACATTGAGTATATAGACGTTCTATTAATAAAACATTTCGTAAAATTATATCAGGGGTTGAAAACTGGGAAACCAGTGTGAAACACACAAGGGAGCAGCATTCATGTCTGATGGTGAATGCTCGGATTTTGAATTATGAAAGACAGATTAATAGCAGAAAAGACATGATTGACATTGATAGAACAATAAACCCGAAATACCACTAAAATATAACACGAATTTCATTAATACTATTGGTCAAATTATAATTACTATTCTTGTATATGGTGAGTAGTAATAAATATTTACATTTTCTATAAAGCTAAAGTCACGTATGGGTCGATTCTGTGTTAATATATTTTTCAGAGTCAAGGTCAAACATGAACGTGACAATAAGGAGCATAATATTAATTTCACAATATAGTTTAATGGAAAATATCTCGGGTGAGTGTTCTACATATTTAATGCAAATACGATTTTCACAATCAGCGTCACTACTTTCGCAGCGAATTGGCAGAGGCGTTAGAAGGTTGGGTTAAATTACTGCCTAGGTTTATTTTGGATCCTTGTGTTATGAGTTCAGTTTTTGCCGTGGCCTTCCTTGTCTTTCTTCCTTCCGGGATTGGTAAATAAAATGCCGGAATAGTTGACTAGCGGAAACGGTAGTGTGATACTTTGCGGATTTTATTCCAGCAATTTGTGGCGTGAGTTCAAATTTCGCCGCGACCTTCTTAGGTGGCAGACTAAAATCTGCTGTTTAATTTAACGCCATCTCTAGCCTTTGTCTAATTTTAGTGGAGTCCACTTGGTTGCAAGGGCAGTAATCCAGTTTGATATTTTGGGAGTTTTAACAAATGTATTAGCTTAATGCTTAAAAAGAAGGGAAATGCCTTGACGCTTCGGACACTAATCCTTCATCAGAAAAAATAAACGAATTAGTAAAGGTAGTGGGAGAAAAAGAATGAGAAAAGATAGGTTGGAAAAATTTCCATCTCTCTCACAATTTCTGGGGTCCATCGGTACTTCGAGCTTCGGGAGTATGCCGAATTAGTGGGGGAAAAAATGATCCTCTTCATCACTTCGTTGAACTGAATTTGGGTTTAGCCTGTCCAATTAGGAAGAGCATTATATGTATTTTGATACAAGCTGCGAGTGGAAATTGCACACAGGTGTGTAATGTAACAGATATCTGAAACGAAGGCAAACTCTTGATAAACTGCTTCTGCTGTTCTTGATTGTAACGGTTTCAGCTTATTTATTTCATATGTTTGGTAATACTTTGGGGGAAAATATGAACATCACGAAGCAATAAAGAAACCTTTACGCTGTCTACCTGCTAGAACATAGTACCCAAATATACCTAAAACCAAATTCCACCATTTTTAAATAGAAAGGACGAATTAGATAATATAGTTTTGAATACATTTTTTTTATTGTTTGTTGGCACTCCGTCGAGGGTTCCAGTTGATCCGATCAACGGAACAACTTGCTCGTGAAATTAACGTGCAAGTGGCTGAGCACTCCACAGACACGTGTACCCTTAACGTAGTTCTCGGGGAGATTCAGCGTGACACAGTATGACAAGGCTGACCCTTTGAATGACAGGCACAACAGAAACAGGAAGTAAGAGTGAGAGAAAGTTGTGGTGAAAGAGTACAACAGGGTTCACCACCATCCCCTGCCGGAGCCTCGTGGAGCTTTAGGTGTTTTCGCTCAATAAACACTCACAACGCCCGGTTTGGGAATCGAAACCGCGATCCTATGACCACGAGTCCGCTGCCCTAACCACTGGGCCATTGCGCCTCCTCACTTTGAATACATTATAGCTGAAAAAAATATCTGAGAAGCTGATAGTTGGAAATCTACTGAATCAGTCTTTAGATTATCTTTCAAATTAGTCGAATCATTTTCAAATTACGCCAAGAATGTTAACTCGGATATATGATGGTTATGTCCAGGATACTTTTGATGTTATCCAGGTTTACTGGATCCGGAATAAGTGGGACTAATGGACAGCTTTTTAGTTACTCAGGGTTGAAACGGGTCTATACAAAAACGGCGTCAACTTGAGTATCTCAGTCCCTTGTTAACTTTCACGTCAAATTTTTTCACTCGATAACTTCCTGGAAAAAAAAAATGAAAACGGAAACCCTACTGTCTCAGCGTGCATTGGCAGAGACGCTGCGAAGAGGAATAGTGAATTGCCACCGGAAACGGATTTGCTATTTTAAAGAAATGTTCTCAGAAGTAGATTATTTTCAAAATGAATATTTAATTAATGCGCTGAAAAAATATTTAACACGTGTGAGTTATTACTTGGCTTAGTAGTAGTAGTAGTAGTAGTAGTAGTAGTAGTAGTAGTAGTAGTAGTAGTAGTAGTAGTAGTAGTAGTAGTAGTAGTAGCAGCAGCAGCAGCAATAGTAGTAGTCCTTTCTACTATAGGCACAACGCCTAAAATTTGTTGGGAGGTAGTTAGTTGATTAGATCGACCTTAATACTCAGCTGGTACTTTCGGTGACTGGCACAGTAAACTAAATTTTAAAATTCGCAGAACTTCTACCTCTATTCTAGAGACAATTCTACACTATCCTAATTTAAATAAGATGTTCAGTGAATT
The DNA here is from genome assembly GCF_046866305.1 of Octopus bimaculoides. NCBI lineage: Eukaryota > Metazoa > Mollusca > Cephalopoda > Octopoda > Octopodidae > Octopus > Octopus bimaculoides. Next base: position 74,536,547 of record NC_142938.1, on the reverse strand, counting down.
AAAAACTGTTTTATAGGAAAGATTTATTCTTATAAAAATTTTTATATTTTTAGAATTACGAATGCTATATTATGTATATACATATATATATATATATATTTATATTTCGTATGTTGACGCAAACGGGAAAAATAGAACTTAAAATATGAGTACATGTATTATTTTTATTAATATTTAGCAGAAGTAACAGAGTGACTTAAGGTCTGAGAGTTTCATGCGCTGACATTTATGAAATCAGTTTGATGAATGCAAACGAACAAAATTCTTTCACTTCTGCTAAATATTAATATAATATAATATATTACTGCGGGGCACCTTGGGCAAGTGTCTTCTACTATAGCCTCGGGCCAAAGCCTTGTGGGTGGATTTGGTAGACGGAAACTGAAAAAAGCCTGTTGTATATAGTCATATATATATATGTGTGTGCGTGTGTGTATGTTTGTGTCTGTGTTTGTCCCCCCAACATCGCTTGACAACCGATGCTGGTGTGTTTACGTCCCCGTAACTTAGCGGTTCGGCAAAAGAGACTGATAGAATAAGTACTAGGCTTACAAAGAATAAGTCCTGAGGTCGATTTGCTCAACTAAAAGGCGATGCTCCAGCATGGCTGCAGTCAAATGACTGAAACAAGTAAAAGGGTAAAGAGCATATATATATATATATATATATATATATATATATATATATATATATATATATATAAGTGAAGTATATTGCCACTTAAGTGTGGCTGACCCCTAGGGGTGGATGTTACTGTTGCTTTTAGCCCCAGAAGGACATCTCCTCCAGCTGGCTTATCGACACACTACTGTGTCCTGTTTGTTTTGCCAAGGGAAGTTATCCCTCTCATCGTGATCTGTAGCACGAACGGACCCGGGTTTCAGGGTTATTTCCCTTCGTCAGCGTCCGATAGCCACCGATCTTTGATGAGAGAGATAAATTCTTGGCAATCTTATGTATACTTTTCCAGTGAAATTCTTCACTGATATCGAAAAGGTGAAAACAAGCAATGTTAAATCTCTAAATGAAGTATTAACAGTAACTGCACGATAAAGTGAAGTATATTGCCACTTAAGTGTGGCTGACCCCTAGGGGTGGATATTACTGTTGCTTTTAGCCCCAGGAGGACATCTCCTCCAGCTGGCTTACCGACACACTACTGTGTCCTGTTTGTTTTGCCAAGGGAAGTTATCCCTCTCATCGTGATCTGTAGCACGACACAGGACACAGTAGTGCGTCGATAAGCCAGCTGGAGGAGATGTCCTCCTGGGGCTAAAAGCAACAGTAACATCCACCCCTAGGGGTCAGCCACACTTAAGTGGCAATATACTTCACTTTATCGTGCAGTTACTGTTAATACTTCATTTAGAGAATTAACATATATATATATATATATATATATATATATATATATATATATATATATATATATAATTTCTTATTGAATTTTATTGAAAGACACTTTATCTCGCAAGATTTTGGAATTGTTATCATGGATTTCTAAGGTTCGCGAAATCCAACTGTCGAAACTCTGTTCTGCAGAATAGTTTCGGATTAATTGTGTCAAGACACACAAGTCCGTACCAGGTGAGTTTTCGGCGTTTCACTATAGCACGGTGAGGTCCTTGCTTGCCATGGGAAAAAAATTTACCTTTCATCCTTTCGGGGTCGATAAATTAAGTACCAGTTGAACACTGGGGTTGATGTAATCGATTCATCCTCTCCTTCACAATTGCTGCCCTTGTGGCAAAATTTGAAACCATTATTTTTTATTTTATTTTTTTTTGTAGTCACGCAGCTGAAGTTCTTTAGAATCAATTAAAATATTTTATAATGGAAAATACAGTGTGTGTGTGTATGTGTGTGTGTGTGTGTGTGTGTGTTTTTTCCATTATTAAATATTTTAATTGATTGTAAAGAACTTCAGGCACACCAATTAAATTTAAATTATTTCCGTTCGCCGCAGTATCTCTAACCAATCAATAATCAATAAAAAAAAATTTGCGAAGTTTTCTTTCAAATTACATTTAGATTGCTACCTTGTTTTCTTCCTGTACCTGAACTTTAATTTTAATGGCACAGTGAGAACTTCATGACTCCCGGTCGGCACCTGGTAAGGTGTTTGTTGCAAGGAACAATGCTTTCCCAACGGTTTTTTACGAGGATTACTTAATCGATCTTAATTGCTATATTGCACGTTTGAATAAATCCAAATGTATAATCGCCTTTTATGTAACTGAAAGCAAGTATTATTCAATATGCATATTATCATTGTCTGCACAGAAATCGATCTGAGTCTGTTCTTTTTCCTTTCTTTTGCCAAGACTATTTTCTCCAGTTCTGGGACGAGATATTTCATGTCCCGTATTTATATTGAAATCGCCCATTATCAATTTCACGTCTGTCTATGGCGTCGCTTCAATGATTTCTGTAAATCTTCAAAGAATTTTCGACTTACGTTTTGATCAGCTGCTGTTGTTGGTGCATAAATTTCTATCAGACTCGTGTTATTTATGTTGTCTTGTATTCTTCTTAATGATCGAAGAATTCTTTCACCAATCGCTCTACATTTATGCTTGTCGATGCTAAACATTCTACCTTTCACCAGACATAATTCATCGCAGAGAAGTATACTGTGTGATCACCTATACATTCGCACACAAGCACATGCGCGTGCACGCACGCACACACACACACACACACACACACACACACACACACACACACACACACACACACATACACAGAGGCACACGCGCTTATGTATGTAAATGAGTAGATAAGTTGATACCTAGATAGATATGTATGTATGTATGTCATTATTCAGTTTATTTCAAGATTTCTTGCCAATAGAGAAAGAACCGGTTTCTAACCTAGATCCAAGGCTCCTTCACTGGAATTTCAACAATGTATTTTTGTATGTATGTATGTATGTATGTATGTATGTATGTATGTATGTATGTATGTATGTATGTGTATATGTGTGCAGATTGGTATGTTTTGTTTTATGTATGTCTTTTTATGTATGTACTTGCATATTTAGATATGCTCATATCTATTTAGATGATAAACTTCTGGAAAGTTTTACAGATTTTTACAGTTCCAGTGATGGACTGGATCTGTAGTCTTCGAATCAGCTTTCTTCTTTCTGGTTTTAAGAACCCTAATTTCTCAAGATTAGTATTTAGGCAGTGTGTTACATATTCCCAGCGCCCCAACGTATGTATGTATGTGTGTGTGTGTGTGTGTGTGTGTTTGTGTATCTATCCTCGCCACTAGCTCATGCACATAGTCTAGTGGTTAAGATATTCCAGTCACGATCGCAAAGTCGTGATTTCAATTGAAGGACCGGTTGGTGAGCTGTGTTCTTTGTAATTTTTGTAGAACAATTCCCTCAGCACGACTGCAATCCAGCTAATGAAGTCAATTAAAAGGCACGTTTGTGAGTGTGGGTGTGTATTTATATGTGTTTTTACGAATGTATGTGTATTAACGCATTTAATTAGTTATTAACCAAATGTATTGAATAAAGAAAATTAACCTACTTACCAAATTAAAACGATTATGTAATTCATTTAATAAGTAATTAATTTAGTCAAATTTGATGTCATGTCACTATAATTATGTCATAAGAATGAGACGAAGCAATAGCTTATTACAATGTCCCTTGTTTCACTTAATTTTCTCCTCACCCTCATTTCATGTGCGGGCTGGGATGGTAGGGGGCAAATCCATATAATGGGATCAACGTTTGTTTATACATTTGTTAGTTGTATCATTAAACTGACTGATATCTTACTTCACCGAGAACGACTTTGCCATTCATCCTTTCGGTATCGATAAATTAAGTACCAGTGACACACTGCACACTGGGGTCGATGAAATCGACTAACTAGTCCCTTCCCCCAAAATTTCAGCCCTTCTTCTTCTTCTTCTTCTTCTTCTTCTTCTTCTTCTTCTTTTTTCAATCTTCTTCTTCTTCTTCTTCTTCTTCTTCTTCTTCTTCTTCTTCTTCTTCTTCTTCTTCTTCTTCATTCAATCTTTTTCATTCTTCTTCATCATCATTCTCCTTCATTTTTCTTCACCGTTTCATTCTTCTTCTTCTTCTTCTTCTTCTTCTTCTTCTTCTTCTTCTTCTTCTTCTTCTTCTTCTTCTTCTTCTTCTTCTTCTTCTTCTTCTTCTTCTTCTTCTTATTATTATTATTATTATTATTATTATTATTATTATTATTATTATCTGAATGGCTATTATGTGTCTCTCAGGCTGTAAATGTTATTGTTTCAACGTAGGGCCTCAGATAATATCACTTGCCAGACAATACCCTTCCATAAAAGAAGAAATTACGCAGAATGTGATCTATCTATTTGAATTCCACAATTGATTGCGTATTTTAAATTAAAATGGCTGCAAAAGTAATTTAAAAAGCAAAAGGAGTTGTGATGTCATTAAATGCAAATTTCAATCACCGGGTAATGGAATCGACAATGAGGTAATTAACTATCAGGTAATTAACAAGATTTTTCTGTTTCAATGTTGAGATTTCCTGAAAGCAATTAAAATTCTTCGGGCATCCAACAACGTAATATCTTTTACCATGTACGTGTTTCAGTCATTGAACTGCGGCCATGCTGGGGCACAGCTTTGAAGGGTTTTAGTTGAACAAATAGATCCAAATGCCTATTTTTTAAAGCCTGGTGTCTCTTGCCGATCCGCTAAGTTGCGGGACGTAAATCACCCAACCAACACCGGTTGTCAAGCAGTAGTGGGCTCAAAACACACATACACACACACACACACACACACACACACACACATATATATATGGCTGTGTGGTAGAAGCTTGCTTCCCAACCACATAGTTCCGGGTTCAGTCCCATTGTGTGGTGCCTTGGGCAAGTGTCTTCTACTGTAGCCTCGGGCCGACCAAAGCCTTGTGAGTGGATTTGGTAGACAGAAACTGAAAGAAGCCCGTCGTGTATGTATATATATATATATATATATATATATATATATCGTCTCACATTTATTTCGTCCGCCAACATTATGACTATGAGTGCTTTTATGCACCATACGTCCATGGGAGAGCGCTCTATAAGTAAATAGCGCAGTACTCAGTGTTCTAGCAAAGTATCCATGTTATGCTGGACACACACGCACGCACACGTGCGCGCGCCTGCACACACATAGTTGCCTGCTAGAGACGTTTCTATAAATTCTGCCTCCGATCATCTTCAAGTAACTTTTATATTTCACACATATCTGTTGGTTAGGTTTGAACTCAGGACCTTTATTAGCATTTTCATAAGTGGTTGATTGCTGAAATCCTGCATCTAGAATCGAAGACTGGTTTCACACTCGGCCTAGGAGATATGCGTATAGGCAAATATAACAGACCTAAAAATGGCGGAACAGTGAAGCGATTGAAAGAAAAATGTAGAAATAGAAGATAACAGGAAAAAGAAAGGGATATGAAGTCACGCTGAAAAATGTCACAGTTTTGGCATGGAAAAAGAAAAACATTTCAAGAAATAATCTTATATTTCATTGTAATACCATAAATGATAGTTAAAATAATTAGACATCTGATATTTTCAGTCACTTATTAACTGATAACACATGACATGCACACAATGACAACACAACTTATATAATGACATTTATACGTGTGTGAAACAGCGTCATGTTTTATTCAATACAAATACGTTATCCGTTCAGTTACTAACGGGGGAAAAAAAAACATTTTATTTCATCTATTCGGTTACAGTCACAATACTTCATTAGCTAATTACGTTTCGTGACAGACGAAAATATTCTCAAGTTATTATAATATAGATATTAATATGTGTGTGTGTTGGCACTCCGTCGCTTACGACGTCAAGGGTTCCAGTTGATCCGATCAACGGAACAGCCTGCTCGTGAAATTAGCGTGCAAGTGGCTGAGCACTCCACAGACACGTCTACCCTTAGCGTAGTTCTCGGGGATATTCAGCGTGACACAGTGTGACAAGGCTGACCCTTTGAATTACAGGCACAACAGAAACAGGAAGTAAGAGTGAGAGAAAGTTGTGGTGAAAGAGTACAGCAGGGTTGGCCACCATCCCCTGCCGGAGCCTCGTTGAGCTTTTTAGGTGTTTTCGCTCAATAAACACTCAGAATGCCCGGTCTGGGAATCGAAACCGCGATCCTATGACCGCGAGTCCACTGCCCTAACCACTGGGCCATTGCGCCTCCACAGATATTAATACATATTCCAACATAACAACAACAAAGAAAAAAAGCCGTCAAAATTTTAATCAGTCACTTAAGATTTCCTCTGGTATTTTCCTGTGATTTTTTTTTTCCTGCAACTTTTTTCCTTGTTTATTTTTTAATGGATTCATTCACTCAACAATAGATACATTTAGGTTTCTCTGCTTATAGCAGTGTTGTTGTTGTTGTTGTTGTTGTTGTTGTTGTTTAGATCCAGACCAGACATCTGTGAGCAGATCTTTGGCCAAAAACATTCCAATCACAACCCATTTTGTTTTCGGGCAGAGAAATGAATTATCCAACGTGTCCTCTGTTTTGGAACGCGATGGGGTTTAAATTTGAATTTAAATCTGACGGAAGCCAACTTCTCCAGGTCTGAATTACAGCCAGAACTTTCTAGTGAGAACGGGGAAGAGAAATCGGGTGCAAGAAGGACAGCTGGACAGCTCGGTCTGATATAAATCAACACACACACGCATGCGCTTGCTCGCAGAGAGTAGAAGAAAGACCGTTTAGCTGATGTTCTAGCAGGTTGAGCGACATCGTAAGTGCTTCCTCGCTCTCTGATACAGTCTCTCAAGATATTCATTTAAAGTGTCTGCAACATCATGCCTACAGGAACAATTAATGTTGACATTCACAGTAAAACAAAAGATTGTTGTTTTAACCGGTTTGCGAACCTAAAATTCATCAAGAACGACCCAGCTTCTGCAAGCACTGGAAACCATATTTGTTTGGAAGAAAAGCCTGGTGGTAATGGTATAAGAGATGGGATAGATTTCAAGTTTGTAAACCAGTTTCTAAGTAGTAATACAGGTGTTTCTTAGTTTCGATTGCCAACATTTATTGTTCTTAACAAATGTAAGGCACGACTGTGCGGTTAAGCAGTTCGCTTCCCGGCTACGTGCTTTCAGTTTTACTGTGCGATACCTTCAGTGGTAGTTTTCTACTCCGGCTTCAAACCAACTGAAGCTTTTGGCGGGTAGAATTTAGTATACAGAAGGGCTGTTGTTGTTCTTCGATTGTAGACACAATTCATTGTTCGACTGAATACCTACATCTGTCTCTTGGCTGCTTTTTTTTTTTCCAGACTATCTGGCTTTGTAAGTATTGAGGCCAGGTTTTCGTTTTCAGGATCGCTTTCTCCTTCCCTCCATCAGTCTCGGAAGCTCTGAAAAGTATCATGCGTTTTGTCTTTATTTTTCTAAGTAAGTTTGTATTTAATAGTGAAGTGTGTGTGCGAAGTGTGTGTGTGAAGTGTGTGTGTGTGTGTTTGTGTGTGTATTTGCTTAACGCCTCTGGAGAAATAGGCAGCGCCCATGTCCTTTGCAGGTACTCTAAAATCGATGAGCTTGATGCCTTTAACGTTCCATTTGAACTGGTTACAAGCCCAACAGCTGCAGAAAAGACGTGAGCAGAGAGGAGATTCCAGTGAGCCAATATTCCAGTGGAGAAGGACGGGGAATAATGGTTAGTGTGGTCTCTGGAATATTCGATACAGATGAGTGTTTCGGAAGAGTTTAATGGAGGAAGCAGGTACAAGACCAGCCATCTCCGAGGAACATTATAGCACCGATAGAAAAGACGGAGAGGACGGCCTCGGTGGCAGCAACAGCAGTAGTAGTAGTTGCAGTAGTGTCTGTGATAGAAATATATATTGTTTTTTTTTATCGATGGCAAGAGTCGTAGAGGGAAAACAAGGGAGCGTGAATTAAATTGCACTCGAATCTCACCTTAGTACCTAAGAACAGGTTAGGAGAGACGAGGTCAATGTGGTCCTTGATATCTTTAAAATGACGGGATGGTCGCAAGCAGAATGTCTTTTGGATCATAAAAGTCTGTTCGATCAGAGTTGATCCGAGGAATATTTATTGCCTATTTTTTGTCTATGCTATTTCGTTGGCTCGTTCATATAACAAAAAACAAATAAGTCTTTGCCAAATCGAAATCGTGATCTGTTTTCGATTTTCAGTGAATGCTAGTTAAATTAAGTTTCTGGGTAACCTTGGGAAATTCATCAACGTCGCAATTCTTTCATTTCCCTTTCTCAAAATGTGAGGCTTCTTTATGTTTATTAAAAAAAAAAGATGTTTATTTTCTCCAATAAATCATTAATTACATTTCCCCTGTTCCCCCCCACACACCTAACTTTAATTAATAAACGTAAATTACTTTCGTCGTGACAAAAATAAAATTAGAATAGCTGTTTGACTGCAGTAACGATATTAACAGACTTTCTAATTCTATTAATTAACTGGTCTTATCATCTTAGTAATGAATGCAATCTCATTAGAAATTCGTTAATGAAGTTACTTCGTCGAGATAGTTTCATTTAGATTAGTGGTTCTTGGACTTTAGTAACTCATCTCCGAATGGTGTTTTAAATATGTCCCTCTTCGCATAAAATAGATTATCTTAATCCAACAGAAGTTAATTGTGACTAGTGATCTATTATCCATATGTTTTTATTCGATCCCACCCAGCTTGTACTTACCTATATTGGTTTCAAATTTGGCACAAGGCCAGCCAGTTCAGCAGAGGGGGAAAGCCGATTACATCGACTCCAGTATCCAACTGGTACTTATTTTATCAACCCTGAAAGAACGAAAGGCAAAGTCGACCTCGGCGGGATTTGGACTCAGAACATGAAAACGGACGAAATGCTGCTTAGCGTTTTGTCCGGTGTGCTAACGATTCTGCTAGCTCACCGCTCTGGTACTTACCTAAATTAGGGCCTGTCATGGGCCCTAGGACTCATGAGGCTGGAGAATAACCTGATTCAACTAGCACATAAATGATTGAGCTTGCAATACTTTCTCCTGAACGGGTCATCGGTCCACCACAAGTTCACTTTCGTTTATTAATTGAAACCTATTTACAGCTGTGTTTTCATCAAGAACGCAGTGCACCACCAGGTCTGGTCCAGGAATCGGAAAGAAAATCCTACTGACTAAAAACGACACTGAACTGTGGAAAGGATGGAGAAGGTGAAAAGGAAAATGTAACTGAAAATATACAGATAATGCAATGGTAGTTAGTTGTGTTGCGGCATGTCACACCTTCAGAAGGGAGTTTGAAGACACGGCAAATCAAAATTTAATTTTCGACAATCGGAAGCAGTAAAATATAGTCTATGTATATATAAGTGTACGCAATTTCGGCGGGAGAAGTTAAATCGATTGCATTGACCCCTCCAATGCTCAACTAGTCGAATGGATAAAAGACAAAAATAGACCTCGGCGGAATTTGAACTCAGAACATAAAAACAAACGTTAAGCATTTAGCCCGGTGTGCTAACGATTCTGCTAACTCGCCGCCTTGCATATGTTCAATATTGATCTCAGTTGTGTCAGCGGCACCCCGCCTCGAACCACATTACATATAACTGATAACATGTCATAAATTACAAAAAACTTGAACACATTTATACATGAATTAATTTATGTAAGTGTTGTTTGATGTATCACACGTAATCATTCGTGTATAGTGCGGTTCGAATCGGAGAAGTACGGAAACAATTGTGATCGACACTAAACTTACGCCATATTGACGACTTCGTCATCTCCCGTGTCTTTTATGTTACTCTATGAAATAATTATACACTAGTTATATCAGATCTGGAGTTCCTGCACCAGTGGAATACTTTCAATACCAGTCTTGAAGTGTAGGCATCCGGGAGCGCGTATTGAGTGCTGAATGAAGAATACACCAAAATGTTACCTAATCCAAACTTACGCTATGTATACACGCACACATGCATTTATATATATATATATATATATATATATATATATATATATATATATATATATATATATATATATATATATATATATACATACACATTTATATATGATTATTATTTTTATATACACATAACGCGCACACAAACACACACATACACATATACACGCACGCACAGACGTCGATGTAAGCAGAAAGAGCACCTTAAGACTAACGAGCGTGACACAAATATGACATCGCGTTTCCAATTTTGGAATCCTTATTCTAAAAGAGAACATGATACGGACGATATTTGTGAGAACAATTAACATCATCGGGATTGTATTGGAATATTTGAGCGATTTTGATTGTGAATTATATTTTCGGTAAATTATGTATTTCGGTAAACTATTTCACCCGTCTCACCAACAGGCAGATTTTTACTTAAAAGAATTTACCAAAAATTATTCATGTTGATCTGTGACTATTGTGTTTTGTCTCGTATTTTGGTGTAACGTGTCCGTGGAACATCTCTCTCTCTCTCTCTCTTTCTCTCTTTCTTTCTCTGTGTCTCTAAGTTTCTTTCACTGAATCTCTCTCTCTATCTCTCTCTCTCTCTCTCTCTCTTTCTCTTTCTCTCTCTCTCTTTCTCCAAGATATGTTTTTTAAACGAGTCGTTAGTGTTATATGTATAATTCATATCATAGCTATGGAATGTGGAAATCTCGGAAATATGGTGCGATCACAATCAATAAAACATCCAAGAAATATCGGTTTTATTTTTAATGATATAATATTTATTGGTATTTTTTTTTTCAACATGCATTGTGTTCCGTCAAACTCCGAACTCTGAGTAATTCCTAATGAGAATATGAGCTGGATTCAAATTCACCTGTCAAGTAAGTTCATGCCTTGGTGAAACTCTGTGACAACAAAGAAGTAAAGGCTGTCGATCTTAACCAGGTCACATCCGGAAGCTGTTCAGCAGCTTACCATTTTAGTTATGGCAGAGAATAGCTCCTTCTGGAACAGATTCATAGTAACATTTTTTCATGTTGTTTTATTTGTCTTAACTCTGCAATTCCATCATAGGTTTAATATGCCCAATAATTTTGACTTAATCCATTGGCATATCTCTGAAAGAACTGCGAAGACAGCTGGGCCCTGCGCTCTTCCTTGCGTTGGGCCAAAGCTACATACAATGGTTTGGTATCAATTATTCTGCCATTCATATTCAGAGCAGCCTCGGTCGCTTCTTCTGGCGCGGAAAAACAGACAAATCCAAATCCCTTAGAACGGCCGTTTATCATCATAACTTTTGCGCTTGTAATGGCACCGTATTTAGAGAAATGGTAACGAAGTCGTTCATCATCGATGGAATCATCAAGATTTTTAATGTATAGATTGAGACCTTGGTAGTGGCCCATCCTGTTCCTGTTTCCTCGATTGCTTAGCGTCTGGAAATTTTCTTTCAAAATAGCTTGTCTTTCAGTCTTGCTCTGAGCCCTACCAGCATATAACTGCTTTCCGTTAATCTCCATCCCATTGATTTCACTGGTAGCTTTCTTAGCATCCTCTTGGTTGTTGAAGTTAACAAAACCGAATCCTTTTGACTTACCGGAGCTATCTGTCATAACTTTAGCGCTGATGACGTTGCCGTACTTTTCGAATAGTTTACGGAGAGACTCGTCGTTGAAGCTATCGCCAAAGTTTTTAACATACACATTAGTAAATCCTTTTTCGGCCAGTTGGTGCATCCTCTCCCTGCGTGGAATAAATTTTCCTACAAACACTTTCTTGCCGTTAAGTAACATTCCATTCGTTTTCTGAACACAACAGGCAGCAGCATCTTCACTCTCAAAATGCACAAACCCGTATCCCTTTGAACCGTTTTCATCCGATACAATTTTACTGGATAAAATATTACCAAACAAGGAAAAGGTGTCATACAAAGCTCGGTTATCAATACTTTTATCCAGGTTCTTAATAAAGATGTTTCCCACCCCAGACTTACGAAGAGAGGGATCTCTCTGCCACCACATAATTCTTATGGGTCGTCCCATTATTGGTTCAAAGTTTAGCATTTCAATAGCTTTCTTGGCATTTGTTGGTTGCTGGAAATTGACATAGGCGTATCCCAGCGATCTCCTTTTCACCATATCTCTGCAAACCCTTATTGAAATAACTGTCCCACAAATAGAAAATTTCTCGAACAGCATTTTTTCGGTGACATCTTGATGAAGATCTCCGACATACAAGGAAGCCATGTGGAGAATAGCTGCCGCAGGATTCATTTTAATTTTGGAACTAAATTTCTGACTAGATTTACCTTTTTTTTTGTGTATTCTTTTTCAATGTAAACAATACAAGATAGAAGTTTAAATGATGATCGTATCAAAGAAGAGAAGAACTTTGATTTAAATTGTTTTTAAGCGTTCAGCTGTCAGCACATGACAAACTCGATAACGTCTTAAAGTTGCATGACGTTTTACTCGTGGTTTTTCTCAATTACGTGCAGGGAAACTGAAGCACAACGTTGCAATTCAAATATTCATTGTTTATATTTATGTTTAAGACCTTATGTTTGTAGCGAGGAAAGAAAATAAGTTTGTGTGGCATTCATGCCACACCGACACTGTCTCTGATATCTCAACAAAATTATGAAATCCATTTCTCTTTTATTTTGCTGTCTCATTGCTATAAAATACGAAAAGCTGATTTATTTGTAAGTCGTCTAAAACATGTTTGTTGAAATTCAAGGATGTTTATATATATATATATATATATATATATATATATATATATATATATATATATATATATATATATATATACATGTATGTATGTATGCATGTGTTTGTGTATGTATATGTGTGTGCTTAAATGTATGTGTATATGTGGCAGGGTAGGTGCTGGAATATGTTTGCTGGGTGTGGAAAGAGAAGCGATTGTTTGATGGCCACAGTGTTTAGCCATCAAATATCCACGGCACAATAATGCTGAGGTGATGGGGGACCTGTTTGATTGCAGAGAGATGCTAGTGCTGCATTCTATGGCGCTCCACTTTGACGTTTCCTCCTACTGACCACAACTTGGCCATCAATGAGATATGAATCCCCCGACGGAATCTGAACTCAAAATGGAGCAAATATCACAAGATATGTCGTGGGACACTAACAACTCTGCCTATCTATCATCCTGGACTGATACTCTATTTATCGATCCTTGAATGGCGGAAAGGCAAAGTTTATCTCATCTTGATTTGAACTCAAAGCGCAAATATTTTTGAGCGCAAAGATCCAGAACAAATACCACAAGGTATTTCTGTCTAGCGCTTTAGAGACTCTTCCAGCTACTTCCATAAAAAGAATAAGATCCTTTGCCATTTTCGACGATGAATCTTCCAGCTGTTCGATCAACTGAACAGTCTAGCCATCCATCCATCTCGTCCGTTTTTTTTATTTTTGCGGGGGTCGTGGGGGTAGAGTCTTCAGGCACCTCCTCCATATGGAGGCTGAATTGGGTGCAGGAATTGCTGATGCTAGCAGAGTAGTGCCCCAGCTCCAGCATTCGATCCTCAGAGGAAGAGAGACTTGTATAAAGAAGAAAAAAACCAAATTCGCTATCGTTAATTCGGTTTCCGTTTCTCTACTCACCTATGGTCATGAATGTTAGGGAATAACGGCAAGAATACGATCGCGAATATAAGCGGCCGAAATGGGATTCTTCCGAAGGATCTCTGAGTAACGTTACTCGACTGGTTGCAAGCTTGGAGGTCAAGGAGTATCTTCAGGTCAAGTTGTTACTTCTCCGCATCGAGAGAGAGGTCACAGCTCTAGTACTGTGGACATGTGAAGTGTTTACTCAGCTGGTTAGCAACGATTCGGCATGACTCCCGACCCCCTTACTCGACACTGACAAGGGTCTTCCATTTCAGTGCCTACGTTCCTACGCTGTCCTCCACTCCAGAGACAAAAATGTGATTCTATGAGAATCCCGAAGTCACCATGAGGGACATTCAAAACAAGCAACAACTCGGATGATTTTAATATTAGAATGACTGGAGACTTGCCAACTGTTCTTGTTAAAGCGTGGCCCTCTTAACAAGTTCAGTTTGGCCAGATGAAGCACAGTGAGTTCTGCACACATCACCCTCTATGCATCATCAATTGTAATGCTTTGACAATCAACCCCAGTAGTATACTATTAAAGGTTTTCTGAAAGCCTAACCACACTATAGTTAATTTCGTATGGATCTCGTTTTCCCGGTATCATTATGTTGATCAGTAGCCGTTCTGTACTGCCCTAGACACTGTTTTCCTCCCAGCTTGTTTAAGTATTATATTGAATATATCATTGTTTGTGGAACAATGTTGTTATTGGCACTCCGTCGCTTACGACGTCGAGGGTTCCAGCTGATTCGATCAATGGAACAGCCTACTCGTGAAATTAACGTGCAAGTGGTTGAGCACTCCACAGACACGTGTACCCTTAACGTAGTTCTCGGGGATATTCAGCGTGACACAGTGTGACAAGGCTGACCCTTTGAATTACAGGCACAACAGAAACAGGAAGAAAGAGTGAGAGAAAGTTGTGGTGAAAGAGTACGGCAGAGTTCGCCACCATTCTCCGCCGGAGCCTCGTGGAGCTTTAGGTGTTTTCGCTCAATAAACACTCACAACGCCCGGTCTGGGAATCGAAACCGCGATCCTATGACCGTGAGTTCGCTGCCCTAACCACTGGGCCATTGCGCCTCCACATTGTGGAACAATAACCCTGTAAGAACAGGTTGAGACACATGATGTATATGTCTTGTGTTCTAAGAGATTTCTGGGCGGAT
>NC_142938.1:74509234-74511734 GCF_046866305.1 Octopus bimaculoides | reverse complement strand
ATTTTTTTCAGTCTTATGAAATCAAAGCAATCATAGGCATAATCCTTTCTACTCTAGGCACAAGGCCTGAAAATTGGGGCAAGGGGATAGTCGATTATATCGACCCCAGTGCGTAACTGGTACTTATTTCATTGACCCCGAAAGGATGAAAAGCAAAGTCAACCTCGGCGGAATATAGCAGCTCAATTCACACTTCTTCGTTACTCCGACCACATAATTGAAAAAGAAAGAGGGAAAGAAAAAAAGAGGCGTCGTTTGGAGTTCTAGATTCACTAATACTGAAAAACAAAACAAAAAAAAACAAAGGGCGCAAGAGTGGTTGTGTGGTAAGTAGCTTGCTTACCAACCACATGGTTCCGGGTTCAGTCCCCAAAGCCTCGTGAGTGGATTTGGTAGACGGAAACTGAAAGAAGCCCGGCGTATATATGTGTATATATATATATATATATATATATATATATGTATGTATGTATGTTTGTGTGTTTGTATTTGTCCTCCCCACTGAGGTACTCCAGCATGGCCGCAGTCAAATGACTGAAACAAGTAAAAGAGTAAAGAAAAAAACCCGGCAAGATCAGTCAGGGATCCACTCGATCAGGGACGACATCTTGCTAAAGAACAATAACAACCGATAGAAATGAAGCTATTTAGCAGAACATGACGGCTGATGAAGCTATGATTGTTTAAAGCAAGCAGCGGCGTATCAGTAACAACCGGGTCAGGAATCAGTGGTGGTAGCGGGCGGTGGGTTATGTTTGCACTTACAGTGAATACATTTGATTTACTACACGTGAGTGGATCTTATAACCGACCCAACTACACCTGGCATTGAAGGAGATTCTGATAAACAAATACCAAGCACCAGTCCATCTGGCGGCGGAGCTTCCACGACATCGCCACTACCACCACCCCTATAAAACATACATCCTCATACGTCATTGTGAAGATTAATGTGTGGTAAGTAGCTTGCTTACTAACCACATGGTTCCGGGTTCAGTCCCACTGCGTGGCACCTTGGGCAAGTGTCTTCTACTATAGTCTCCAGCCGACCAAAGCCTTGTGAGTGGATTTGGTAGACGGAAACTGAAAGAATCCCGTCGTATATATGTGTGTATATATATATATATATATATATATATATATATATATATATATATATATATATATATTCACCGTTTCGTTTTCCTGTCTTGTTTTCCGTCCGCCACTACCCTCCACGAAAACAATTTAATTTGTGTTCGTGGGAAGAACCATTTTAACGATGCGTACTGCCTTAATTCTTCGAAACGCCGGAGTTTTAATGGTGGCAGCTGATGGAGGGGATGTTTCTATGTGGCCTGCTTGTTTGTTGCACCTTGTTTACCATTTTGTCCATGTTCTTTTGCCACGTCATGTACCCAGTTATGTATCTATATGTACATGTAGATGACCGTATATACATACACGTACATATATATATGCATATACTCATATACTGTTTATATATATATATATATATATATATATATATATATATATATATATATATATATATATATATATATATAAACAATATATGAGTATACATATATATGTGTATATATATATATATATATATGTACGTATATATATATATATATATATATATATATATATATATATATATATATAAACAATATATGAGTATACATATATATGTGTATATATATATATATATGTACGTATATATATATATATATATATATATATATATGTATGTATATATATATATATATATATATGTATGTATATATATATATATATATATATATATATATATATATATATATATATATATATATATATATATACATATATATATATATATATATATATGTGAGTGTGTATGTTTGTGTGTCTGTGTTTGTCCCCCACAAACATCGCTTGACAACCGATGCTGGTGTGTTTACGTCCCCGTAACTTAGCGGTTCGGCAAGAGAGATCGATAGAATAAGTACAAAGAATAAATTCTGGGGTCGATATGCTCGACTAAATAGGTGCTCCAGCATGGTCGCAGTCAAATGTCTGAAACAAGTAAAAGAGTATCTGAGTCATTTTCAAACCAAACGTCCAGCCATTGTTACAGTTCTGCGTATGTAACAACTATTATGTCAAATGCTTAGAACTTAACAGCTAACTCTCATTATTGTTCTAATGTGACGTACCTTTATCACACAAAGTCTCACATTATGAATGCCACCGAATAGCAAGACGCGTAGCGTGTTCGATTACTTTGATTTATTGAAAATTCTAAAACATTGAACACATTGTTGATTAATTAAAAAAAAAAGGAAGTTATTATTAGGCGCAAGCATGGCTGAGTGGTTAAGAATAATTCGTTCCACAAGAGTGGAACATCTTCACCAATGTAACTAATACACCAATGTAACTTTTGTGCACAGTTAATGCCTCTCAGATTGTAGTGTGTAACGTGAGGAAGTTTTGGCCTCCGTTTCTAGTAGATCTAGTGACCTTGTAGAGG
>NC_142938.1:74456734-74501734 GCF_046866305.1 Octopus bimaculoides | reverse complement strand
GTAGTTGACATTAATTGGGTTTCTGTTTAAGGGCTTTATGATTTAACGGTAAATGAAAAAAAAGAATAAGTTAAAAAGGTCGCTAACGATTGGAAATTGACACTTAAACTGTATCGTGGAATACACTATAGAATATTTCTTAACCTATTTTTATATCTGGAGACAGGAACAATTCGAACAGTAAATTCTATCTGTGACACCTCTATACATCACTATTAAGACGTGTCTCGATATAATATAAAAGAAAAACTATTGAATGCAGTCACATCCTAAGATAAGCGGATATGCATGTACCGATATTAGTTACTAAATTTCTGGAAATTGCGAGAGGGTAGTGTAACTTATTATTCATAAAAAAATACTCTTTCATTTGGTTTCCTATGAGGATAGAATTTATTATATCTTTTAATTTAAAGTAACATTTAAAAACCTTAACTACAATTAACAGTGATGTCGACTAAACTTACTTCTTTAAATAACTCTATAATGTCTTTTCCAAATGTAGTTAGGTTTCCGCACAATTATGAAAAAATGTAACACAATACTTAATAGTTAAAGAGCATACAGAACATTTTACTTAGTATGACAAACACTGGCTGGTTAACGAAAAACAACTAAAGACTATTAGTGGCTGGATATATAAATGTTATTCATTGTTTGAAAAATGAGAAATGGTGTAGTGAAAATAATTCAATGATAATAGCATTAAAAATCTTTCCGGTGGCATTAATTCAATCCTGAGAAGGCAGCGAGCTGGCAGAAACGTTAGCACACCGGGCGAAATGCTTAGCGGTGTTTCGTCTGTCTTTACGTTCTGAGTTCAAATTCCGCCGAGGTCGACTTTGCCTTTCATCCTTTCGGGGTCGATAAATTAAGTACCAGTTACGCACTGGGGTCGATGTAATCGACTTAATCGCTTTGTCTGTCCTTGTTTGTCCCCTCTATGTTTAGCCCCTTGTGGGCAGTAAAGAAATAAGAAACGTTAGCACGCCGGGCGAAATGCTTAGCGCTATTTCGTCTGTCTTTATGTTCTGCGTTCAAATTCCGCCGAGGTCGACTTTGCCTTTCATCCAGTTGCGTACAGGGGTCGATCTAATCGACTGGCCCCCTTTCCAAAATTTCGGGCCTTGTGCCTAGAGTAGAATAGAATATTAATAACAAATAAAGGCGGTGAGTCGGCAGTCTCGTGAGCACGCCGGGCAAATTTTTTTAGCGACATTTCGTCCATCTTTACGTTCGGAGTTCAAATTCCGCCAAAGACGACTTTGCCTTTCATCTTTTCAGAGTTGGTAAAGTAAGTACCAGTTGAGCACAGGGGTTGATGAAATCGACTTATTCGGTCCCCCAAATGTGCTGGTCTTGTGCCAAAATTTAAAGCCAGTACCGCTGCAATAAGTGTGTAAATCTGAGAGGGGTATATGTTGAATAAAATCATAATTGACCGGTCCTCCTGTATTTTCTTTTACTTAAAACCAGGAACTTTTCAGCACCCCTTCGTAGAAAAATAAAGTGATATTTAATGAAAGTACGATGTATAGTAATAACTTATGAGATGCACGCAGAACAGCAAGAATCCAAACAAAAACGTATCGTTCAGGTAGATTCGATCGTAAGTATCCGATCGCTGTTGTTTTATCGCCACCGGAGAATACCTCAACTCATTAGACAATGAATGTTCATAACACGTGCGATTCACTGATGTAAGGGACCTTCGAGACACCGTGGTGTTTCCACCTCGTTGTGTGTCTCGTCAGTTAAAGCTACTCTGCCGGATCAACGCACGAGCTCTTGTTTATAGGAATTAGCAAACAAATTATTTGCTGATGCGTACTGATCAGTGGCGTCTCGGAGATAAAATTAGTTGGGGTGCTGCTTCGGAAAATGTTTAGCCGTTGTTTTAATATTGTGTAAAAGGAAACAAACATATAGAAAGAAAAATTATACATAAACTTGATCGGTTCACGTTTTAGCCACTATCGGGTAGTGTGTTTAATTTGTTCACTGAACACCGCCGCGAATTCCCCCCCCCCCCGCCGTTTTTCAACAAATCCCCCCTAAATCGCAAAATAAGGGGTGGGGGAATGTGCCCTATTTTTCAAATCCTGGCAGTAACACTGAAACTGGAAGCAGGATAATAATCTAATTCTACATTTTATCACATTCAAGAATATAAACACGTTTTAAAGCACAACACACGCCTGCACTGTCGTTCACGCAGTGTACTCTCTCTCTCTCTCTCTCTCTCTCTCTTTCTCTCTCTCTCTCTCTCTCTCTCTTGTGTGAAGCCTCCTATCTCGGACATGTGAGCATGCGCACAACAGCCAAACACCGCGTCCCTGGAACTGTGAAGCGCACAGTTCTATACAAGGATTTTTGTATTTTTTTCACAAACTAGGGGATGGCTACTGACATTAAGCTTAAGGATTATATAATGTACAAGCATGAAGAAGGGATTAAAGAAAAAAGGACTCATTATATTGAATGTTATCGATAATATCGAGTGGAAATAGGGAGTGCTGCAGTTCCGCAGTTCCTTTACAGATGGCGCCACTGGTGCTGATGGCTGCGGTATATAGTAATTTTCGTATCAGTGGCAGTTATTACTGCTGTTGTTTCACCATATGTCAGCCATGATATAGACAACCCATACTTTGTGGGAGGTTGGTTATTCGAATGAAGAGGTGCGATCCAAACGTCTACTGTTCCCCAACTTAACACAACCATAATGTGCATTCTGACGTACAGTTGGTAACCGCATGGGAACGCAATGTGGAACCTTGGAAGACTCGTTGCTCTCTCTCTCTCTCTCTCTCTCTCTCTCTCTCTCTCTCCACTGTCCAGTCTACTTTCTTTCGCTTATTTAAAGATTCTGCTGGTGGACTCAATCGGTGCGTGACAGTAGATGTTCCACTGTACTTACCTCCGATGGTTGGTGTTAATCAGTGCAGTATGTGAGGTGCTAATGAGGTTAATTATTATTATGATGCTGCTGCTGCTATTCTATATTTATTTTCTTTTAATTATAGTTATCGTTATTTTAATTTTTTTGTATTTTCTTTATTTCTCTTACTTCTTTCAGTCATTAGGCAGAGGCCATGCTGGGGCACCGCCACGAAGAGTCTAGTTTTAAAAAATCAACCTCAGTACTTATTTTTTAGGTCTGGTACTATCGGTGTTTTTATTGAACCGCTACGCTACTTGGATGTAAACAAACCAACACCGTAACACAAATACACACTCACACACGACGGGTTTTCCCAGAGTTTCTGTCTACCAGATTCACTCGAAGGGCATTGATCGGTTTAGGGCCATAGAAAAAGATAACTCACCTACGCTACCGCGCAGTAGAACTGAAACCGAAACCCCGTGGTTGCAAAGCAAACTTCTTAACCCTACAACCATCCCTGCGCCTTCCTTTCTTCTATCGTTCACCTTTTTATTGTTTCAGTAATTAAGACGGCAGCCATGTCCCAGTGCTGGTTTGTTTACGTCCCCGTAACGTAGCGGTTCAGCAAGGACACCGATAGTACCAGACCTTGAAAGGCTTAGTCGAACAAATCGACCCTAGTACTTAGTCTCATTTTAAGCCTGGTCTTTATTTTATCGTTCTCTTTTTGCTGAATCGCAAAGTTACAGAGAGACATGAAAACTCCTCCCCCACACACACACACACGACGGGCTTCTTTCAGTTTCCGGCTACCAAATCCACTCACAAGACTTTAGTTGGCCCGGATCTTTAGTAGAAAGTACTTTCCCAAGGTTCCACACTGTGGGACTGAACCCGAAACCATGTGATTGGGAAACAAACTTCTTACCACACTGTCACACATGCACCTGTATTTATTTTATCATTAGTATTGGTTTTTTTTTTATATGCTATTGCTATTTGTCTGGACTGAGTGGGAGGGATGTTTCTTTGGGAGTGCATCGTGTTAATATAGCTGTTGTAGATGTGTATATTTATTTGGAGAGGGTAGTAGTTGTAGGGGCAGGGCGTGTGTGTGTGTGTGTGTGTGTGCTGGAGCCTGCTGCAACAACAAACTGTGCCCTTCGCATGTCCACATCAGTGGGTAGGTTAGTAAGGCAATGTAAATGATGGCAATGAAACTTGAAATGTGTGTGTGAGGGAGAAAGAAGGGGAGAGATAAGGAAGATAAGAAAGATGTTGAATAGGTAATAGAAAGGTGAAGTAAGTGTGAGAGGGGGAGATGGATAAATAGAGAGAGAGATGGGGTGAGAGAGTTGTGTGTACGTACGTATGTAGTCACAGTTGGAAATGAGGTGTGGCTCAATTAAATGCTGTCTTGACGAATGTTTTCGAACAAGACTAGAAGCTGGGTAAGAAAACAAGAAAGAAAGACGCAGGTAAAACAGGTTTCAGGGCAGGCCACGAGGTGAGAAAGAGGGGCTGACTGGAAATAAAAGCATTCAATGAATTTTTACACATGAGATGGAAGTTGGAACGTGTTATTCGTACGGAAACCATGTTGGGTGTTAGGTTTTTTGGAAAACTGCCGAGAACCGAGAAATCATAAAACACCAAGTTTTATGTTTTTACAGCAAACAAAAATTCCGCTCCACAAAGTTTATTTGATTGACTTATTTATTTTATTCTGACTGTAGACGTTTCTCGAACGTGTAGACGTATCGTTAGTGAGTTATGCAGAGGGCAACAATCTGTCATTTTTCACATCTCAACGTATAAGTATCAGCTTGTAAACAGCTTTTTCTTTTCTTTATTGCTATTCCTCTCTCCGCCCATTCAGTCTCGTTCTAAAGAGGATTACACTGAAATATATTATCTAATTATCGCTCCGGAACATCATTCCTCGATAATATATTTTCAAGACTTTCTAACTTTCAACCACCGTGGTTTAGGTACTAGGCTCCACCGTGAATTGGATCTGTGGCTAGGTTCGATTTTCGTTTGCCGCAAATCAGTGACAATGCACACACACACAAACACAACACACACACACACACACACACACACACACACACACACACACACACACACACACACGTGTATATATACATACATACATTCGTATATATATATATATATATATATATATATATATATATATATATGGGAGAATTTACCAAAAAAAACAACAACAGGCGAAGACAGGTGGTGTAAACAACAAATGGATGTATTAGTATAACGCTCAGGAATAGAGAAAGTCTTTAACGTTTCGAGCCTACGCTCTTCAACTGAAAGGAATACAGAAAGAAACAAGGAGAGAAAAAAATATAAATGTAGTGGTCAGCGATCTATCATGGCGAATATATATATATATATATATATATATATATGTACATACAAATCTGTACATTGTGTATCGGTGCGTACATAATATATGTAGACATATACATGTGTGTGTGTGTGTGTGTATTAATTGATGGCTTAATCCTGCTGATTTGAACAGGTTTGCTGAGGAGGTCAAATAATACAGAAACATATCAGCTGCTTTCACCAATTTGGTTTTAAGTTTAGATCAGGAACCCCCGCTCCCGTAGCGTATTTTTATGCTTTCTTACGTTTCAGTTCATCAATTAATCCATTACATTCCGACCACAGTGTCCTGTCCCACCACACTGCCTCCCCCCCCCCCCACACACACACATACACACCAAAAAACAAAAAACAAAACGAAATAAAACGGGTCGATCAGAAATGTACAGAATATATGTTGTTGGGTGCTGGGCAGCCCACTTTAACCTCATCATCTGGTCAATGGGTACTTTTAGTGAAGCACGCTCAGTCGCAAGCATTCACATCAGATCTCCGGTCTAAGAATACCTTCCTCCATACTTGTTGCCAGATTCGAGGTCCCGGAAAGAGTTACGATGCTGCCCTTTCTTTCAGTATAATGTATTAAAGATGTAAGAAATACTTATATCTGTTCTTTAATATGTGTGTGTGTATATATATATGTGTGTGTGTGTGTGTGAGAGAGAGAGAGGACGCATGTCCAAGTGGTTTGAGTGTTGCACTCAAGATCGTGGTTTCAATTCTAGACTGGGCGGTGCATTGTGTTATTGAGCAAAGTACTTCATCTCACGTTGCCCAGCGATCGGTTCGTCACGTGACGCATGGTATACCTTGCACCCGGTCAAACAACGTCAATTTGATGGAGAGAGTGAGCTAATGTGTGGCACGAACATTTGATCACTATAAACATATCATTTGTGCAGGTCATTCGGCGAAAGCTGAACAGGAGGGTCCATTATATATATGAGCTTTAATCTTAAACGAAACTAGACGAGTATCATGATCTTGCTCGCTCAGGGCGGTTATCTCCCCTGTCAGTGCATAGACATGTGCTTCTTTTCGGCTCTAAGGAATCTTAACTCTTATTTCTAGCAATATAGGTGCTACCCAATACCCTCAGTCACAATTAATGACAATTGAATTTTTCCTTTTTGCTTTTATATTGCGTATAGCTGCCTTCATTATATATATATATATATATATATATATATATATATATAAAGATTACTTTCAGGTGCAAGCATGGCTGCGTTATTAAGAATCTAGCTTTGCAGCCACGAGGTTTTGGAGGCAGTCTCACTATGCATTAGCTTGAGCAAGTGTCTTTCACTATAGCCCCGGCCCAACCAATGCCTTGTGAGTGAATTTCCTAGACAGAAACAGTGCGGAAGCCTGTTGTTTATATATTTATATATAAAACTGACACTCCATCTCTTACAACAACGAGTGTTCCAGTTGCTCAGATCAACGGAACAGCCTGTTCGTGAAATTAACGTTTTCATGGAGATTCAGCATGACGCCTATATCTATCTATCTATCTATCTATCTATCTATCTATCTATCTATCTATCTATCTATCTATCTATCTATCTATCTGTGTATGTGTGTGTGTTTGCATTTGTCCCCTCCACCACTTGACAACTTGATGTTCATTTGTTTAACTTACCAATTCGACCAAAACAATCAATAGAATAGGCACCAGACGTAGAAAAAAAAACGTAAGGGTTGGGGGTTCAATTCTTTTGACTAAACCCTTCAAGGTGATGCGACAGCATGGCTGCAGTTCAATGACTGAAACAAGTAAGTCACAAAATGATGGAGTGTAACGAACGATAATGGGTGAGATTGATTCAAGTATGACATGAAGTTATGAAGTTCGCTTCATTGTTATAAATCCGCACACACAATGGACGTGGACATGCTTAACCCCTCATAAGTCATCGACCAAATATCATCACAGTTTCGACATATATATATAACCATTTTCCACTGAAATATAAACGAATATGTATAGGGTAGAAGTAAAAATAAATAACAGAAAATAAATAACGGAAAGCGAATAATTTGCCAGGAATGTTGATGCAGTCTTGAGAAAGTTAGCTTTAAATTCTTCAGTTGTTTCACATTTCGGTTCGCCAATTTCTTTTCTCTTTCTTTTCGTTTTTTCTTTTTCTTTTTGTTCTTTAATTTTCCTACTTCTCTTTGCCTCTCTCTCTCTCTCCTTGTAAAATAAAGGAATGGTGATATCCAGAAGTGCCCCACAAAGAAAAGAAGAAAGAAAGAATAGAACATAGAGAGGCACCAGGAAAAACGTTGTGTAAAAGTGACAGAAAGCTAAAAAAAAAACCAGCTGTGGTCTTAATGGTTGTTCATAGCTATACGATGGAATGACGTTCGCATGAGTAGACTGGGAATCAAGCTCAAACACACACACACACACACACACACACACAGCGTGTGTGTGTTTGATGGCGTGGGTTAACAATACACCAATGGAGTTTTCTGTAAAGAATCGCCTGATTGCGGATGTGCACGGATTATGATATAATCTCCTTAAACGGTTCGACTTTGGATACACGCATGCATAGATACATACACATATACATATGAATACATGTATGTATGTATGTATGTATGTATGCATGTACGTGGGTTTTGCATGTGTGTGTGGGCTGTTGTGATATGTATGTACGTTTGAAACAGTCTGTGTTACCCCATTCATTCACCAGTGAGTATTATCTATACTTGCATTAACAGATGCTGTGTGATTGTGTGCATATGTCTGAGAGAGAGAGTGTAAAAGAGAGAGAAAGAGGAAGAGAGAGAGGGAGAGAGAGAGGTAGTTCTGGTGAGGTAGATATAGTTTTTATCTGTAAAATGTTCTAAATTGATGACTTAAGTAGATATCTGTTGTTTATACAATGTTGTTCTCTTTAAAGTTCTTTGAAATTTTCAGTTTATACTTGTGCAGGCCAAGTAAATACATACACACATACATACATACATACATACATACATACATACATACATACATACATACATACATACATACATACATACATGCATGCATACATACAAACGTACATGCTGAATATAAATATATTTGTAAATTATTTTGTGTGTGTATGTATATATATATATGTATGTATGTATATACATATATATATATGTATATATATGTGTATATGTATATACATATATATATATATATGTATATATGTATATACATATATATATATATGTATATACATATATATATGTATATACATATGTATATGTATATATGTATATACATATATATATATATATGTATGTATATACATACATACATACATATATATATGTATATACATACATACATATATATGTATATACATACGTACATATATATATGTATATACATACATACATATATGTATGTATATACATACATATTTATACTATTGTATACATATATGTATATATATATATGCATGTATATATTTAATAAACCATATACATGTGCATGCATACATATTTGCATATATACATACAGAGACACGCGCACATTTATATATATATATATATATATATATATATATATATATATACGCGCATGCACACAACACAAATGTGTATATGAATATGTTTATTACAATAAGCCTTTGCACCCAACTTGCTGATGAATAGACATTTTGGTAGGTAGGTAGGTATGAAGACAGGCGTTAATTCCAGCTCGCATCAAGAGAAATTAGGTTAGAATCATTAAGGAAAATAAATAATATATAAATAAATAAAATGCAAAGAATCAAAACCATGTTTCAAATTGAATTGGAACCACTTAAAAACAACTAAAAGGCCGCTCAGTGTTAATGTTGCGTTCCTCGACACTGCTTCTTAAGATCTGACTCAGGTCTAAAATGGTTTGCACTCTGTGCCTGCTCAAAGAGAAGCAAGTAAAGACTTTATTTTCAGGATCTGTTTATCTTGTCTTATTCCCGGCTTCCTATTTATTTTTTGCCGTTCTCTGCTTAATTTTCGAGCTGACATTTATTCTAAATGAAAGAAGGAGATTCGTTGTGGACGAAGGCGTTGTCACTGTGTTGTGTTAGAGTGTTTACGCAACGTGTAGATTTGAATACACAAAACACACACACACACACACACACACACACACGTAGATATATAACGCTAGAGATTTACTCAAGGAGAATACCTATACACGGCAGCTAGAAGTGCTAAGAATAGCAGCCCAAAAATTTCGATCAGTTTTTATCGTACTGTCTTAAAATAAGGGAGTCTTATTGCATTGTATATGTAAATAGGAAGGCGGTAAGCTGGCAGAATCGTTAGCATGCCGGACAAAATGTTTAGCAGCATTTCGTCCGTCTTTACGTTCTGATTTCAAATTCCACCGAGGTCGACTTCGCCTTTCATCCTTTCGGGGTCGATAAATTAAGTACCAGTGAAAGACTGGGTCGATGTAATTGACTAGTCTCCTCCCCAAAAATTTCAGGCCTTGTGTCTCTAATAGAAAGGATTACACACACGCACACACACACACACACACACACAGAGACACACACACATATATATATATATATATATATATATATATATATATATATATATATATATATATATATATGGAGAGAGAGAGGCATGTATGATTACTTGCCCGAGGTGCCATCCAGTGCGATCGAACCTGGTACCATGTAAATACCTAGTGAAATTCTTGATCCCAACCAAACCCATGCTTATTTCTCCCAAAATGGTGTTATTATCTTAAAGGCAATGTTCACCTTAGCAGCATCCAAACTTGAGTCGAGTCTTAATACCGCACGACATTTAATCTAACACAATCACGGTTTTGCCATTAACTCTAATTTTGGCAGAGGCCACAATATCTTTTAAAGGGTTGTGACAAATTTAATAGCCCTTTAACCCCACTCCAAGTGTTTCATTGGTAAGTGAGGGCGCATGGCCTAGCAGTTAGGACGTTGTACTAACGATTCACATAGTCGTGATTTCGATTCTTGGACCTGGTGGTGCATTGTGTTTTTGCACAAATACTGCAATCACTTCGACATCTGACGTGTGGCACACCGTGCACCTGTACAGGTAATGTCGATTTGATGGAAGGAGTTAGCTAATGTATAGCAGGAGCATTTGGTCCTTATAAACAAATCGTTTGTGCAGGTTGTTCGGCAAAAAGTTGCAGAAAAGTCTTTCTGGGATTCGAGGGCCTGCCGTAAATACCCTGGTAAAATGAGAGACGAAGTTAAATATCTGCAGGATTTGAACTCGTAACGTTGAGAAAGATTTAAGCAAAGACAGACAGAAAACAGTAGTACTACAGTCGAAAATATAACGTTACGAGTTCGAATCCCGCACGGCTTATAAAATAGGTGGTTCAGGCTCAACATCGGTCCTGAGCCCTGAAAAACCAAAGAGGGGCTACGTATTTTCTGAACCCCTTATTATAAAAATATAAAAAACCTCGTTGCCATAAATTTTGTGAGGACCCTTCCTTCCCGGGAGCTTTGAGAGCAGTCTTGTTCCATCTTGTCAAATTTCTATCGAAGGCCCTATTGTCTTCAGTCTTGTTATTCAACTTTTTACTTACATTATTTACATTATTTACATTTCACGGATATTTGTCCTCATCTTGTTTGTTGTTAACACAACGTTTCGGCTGATGAAGGCTGGAGGGTATATGAGCCGAAACGTTGTGTTAACAACAAACAAGATGAGGACAAATATCCGTCAAATTTAAATAGTGTACATAATTCCTCATTTCTTAAATATAGAACTGAACTTTTTACTTGTTTTTAGTCACCGGATTGCGGCCATGCTGGAGTACCGATTGAAGGGTTTTGTCTAACAAATGGATCCCAGAATGTATTTTATCGGAATAAGAACGACTTAAACAGATGAACACTGATTGTCAAGCGGACAAACATGAGGACACACATGCATATAGGACGGACTTCCTTACAGTTTTCATTTGCCAAATTCACTCACAAGACATGGCTACAGTGGAAAATACTTGCCCAAGGTGCCGTGCAGTGGGACTGAACCCGAAACCACGTGGTTACAAAGCGAGCTGCTGAACCACACAGCCATGCCTGCGTCCGTATAAGGTAAGCAATTTAACAGTGGTTTGTATTTATCATCCGAATATGTTCTCTATAATACTGTTTCCTGTCTGTTCTCAGTCTTTTAATGTGGTGAATAGATTCTTTTGTACTCTAAGCACAAGGCCCGAAATTTTGGGGGAGATAGCCAGTCGATTAGATCGACCCTAGTATGCAACTGGTACTTAATTTATCGACTCCGAAAGGATGAAAGGCAAAGTCGACCTCGGCGGAATTTGAATTCAAAACATAAAGAGAGACGAAATATCGCTAAGCGTGTCTCCCGGCGCGCTAACGTTTCTTATTTCTTTACTGCCCACAAGGGGTTACACACAGAGGAGACCTCGGCGGAATTTGAGCACAGATCGTAGCGGCAGACGAAATACTGCTAAGCATTTCGCCCGGCGTGCTAACGTTTCTGCCAGCTCGCCGCCTTAATGTGGTGAATATATTAACACCGGTTTGTGTTTGTATTCCGAACACGTCCGGGTTGTGATCTGTTCCATGTCTGCCCCCAGTCCTTTACTGTGGTGAATATATTAACAACGGCTTGTGTTTACTATCTTAATACGTCCGTATTTGTTATACAGCTTTCCGTGTCCCCTGTTCTTTTTTTTTTAGGTATGTGTGTGGGGGGAGTGTCGTTTATTATTATTATTATTATTGTTGTTGTTGTTGTGGACATTTTAACAACAGCTTGCGTTCACCATCTGAAAATGTTTGTCGATTTAAAAAAAAATATCTGAAAGCCATACGGTTAACAAGTGAGGTGGGGGCTGGATGTACGATGTGTAACTGGAAGACTGGTTGTTACTTAATGACAGGAAGCTAGTTATCCTTCCGAGAAATAGCCAAATGAAGGAACGATTGTCTATAAAAACCAGGGCTGGGTTATGTAGACGTCTTCGAGTTGACAGCGGAATGAGGTGACTCATTTTTCTTGGTTTATTGATAACATCTGCCTTCCGGAGAAGTGAGGTAATCAAATATTATTTTCCCGGTGAATAAAGCAAGATGTGAGGACTTCTATATGTATGTGTTTCTGTGGCTGAAAAAAATAGGTATGGGTATAGGGGTGTGATTGATGGACTTATTATAGAGTTTCTATTGATAAACTAGCAATATGATACAATCCCACCCTTGTATTCGAATAAATACTCCGTACAAATGTTTAACATAACAATCTCCAATAACTTCTCGTTGAGAGTATTACATTCTTAACATTTCGCCCCCAACACTGCATCACAAAAGGCTGCTATACGTCTTTCCTGTCCCGGGAAATACTTTATCCCTCAACAGCTGTTAATTCTTTACATAAAATAAATATGCTGAATACAAGAGCATGACTTGTACACCGGGAGCAGTAATCCCTGTCCCTCTCTCTCTCTCTCTCTCTCACACACACACATAAGATCACCCGCGTGCGCTTTGTAAACTGCATCCAAAAACGTTAATCTATTGGTCAGACATCATTTTCACTGAGTGTCACTCTCGACTAGAAAGACGAAACTTCGAACTTACTGTCAATCTTTTCCTTGTGAAAATATAATGCTCTACTGAAAATTATTTATTTCTTTATTGCCCACAGGGGGCTAAACGTAGAGGGTTCAAACAAAGGGATTAAGTCGATTACATCGATTCCAGTGCGTAACTGGTACTTATTTAATCGACCCCGAAGGATGAAAGACAAAGTCGACCTCGGCGGAATTTGAATTCAGAACGTAAAGACAGACGAAACACCGCTAAGCATTTCGCTCGGCATGTTAACGATTCTGCCAGCTCGCCGCCCTTAAATAATTATTTCTTCTCAAGGCACAAGGCCTTGAAAATTTTGGTGGGGAAGGGGGCTAGTCGATTACATCGACGCCAGTGCGTAACTTGCACTTATTTCATCGACCCCGATGGGATGAAAGGCAAAGTCGACCTCGGCGGAATTTGAACTCAGAACGTAGCGGCAGACGAAATATCGCTAAGCATTTCGCCCGGCGTCCTAACGTTTCTGCCAGCTCGCTGCCTTTCTATTGAAAATTATTGGTTGGTCCTTCGATGCTTTTTTATAATAATTTAACAGGAATACAAACATTAATACGTATACAAAAACGAAAGCAGCGAGTCGGCTGAATCGTTGCCGTGCAGTACAAAAAAAACTTAGTAGCTGTTTTCCTGACTTTCCGTCCCGAGTTCAAACAACACCAGCGTTGACTTTACCTTTAGGAGTCGATCGTATAAGCAGGAACTCTATACTGGGGATCGAAGTCATCGACTTACCCCTCGCCTTAGAATTACTTTCATTTTGCCAAAATCAGAAAAAAATTAATAAATCTGCATTTCATATACTGTTAATACAATTGTCTTCGCTGCTCTCAAATGATTTTTTTCCACGATGCACCCACCACTTTCACCTTATGTAATGAATCATTCGTCTGTGTCGACGAAAATCTTGCGAACTGTTCGATCAACAAATCTATCTTCTCAGTAAATTACTATGTAACTGGCTGAGTATTCCGCATACATGTCTGTTCTTAATGCATTCAGTCGTGCTCAGGCGGAATCGGCGTGACACTATGTGTGACAAGGCTGGCCGTTTGAATTACAGGTATAGTACATCGGACCGGCTTCACCTCAGTTTCCGTCTACCCAATGTCACTCACAAAACTTCGGTTGAGCCGAAGATATAGTAATATAAAAACAAAACTAAAAAGAAACACTTGCCCTTGACGCTACGCTAAGGGATTGAAACCAGAATGACAGGATTGATTACAAAACAAGCTGCTTAACCATACAGCTATTCTTGAATTATATATATCTCCTATCTTGGAGTATCTCTTTCTCCAGACTTTTTACTTAATTCCCTTTACCAAAGTGCTCACATTCACCAGTACACCTGACCTCTCAACAAACACACAGTTTCGGTGACTCGCAAAACAAGCCAAATTACTCATTAATCAAGCGAGCCAAACTTAATTAATCATGTTCCAAGCTTAGCAAACTCAGAGGAAAGGGCGGGGAAGGTGACAGCAAGCTACGAGTTTTCTACTGGAACTAATAAATAAAGTAGTGCATACTTTGAATAGTTTGCATTGCAAAAATAGCCCCGCTCTCTCTCTCTCTCTTACTTTCTTACTCCACCCACCCCCCATATATATATATATATATATATATATATATATATATAAACACGAGTAAGCACATAAATGTGAAACAATGTTGGAAGAAATAGTACTCGAATACAGAAGGTAGAGTAATATGCTTCTTCATTAAAGCTGCAAAAACATCAAAAGAAAATCCTACTCAGAGTTCCACGTTCCTGTTCGTCGTACGGTTGCCCGATATATATATATATATATATATATATATATATATATACATTATTTACATTTGACGGATATTCGTCCTCATCTTGTTTGTTGTTAACACAACGTTTCGGCTGATATACCCTCCAGCCTTCGTCAGGTGTCTTGGGGAAATTTCGAACCTGGGTTCTCATTCCTATCGATGTTACTATTATTATTATTATTATATTATTATTATTATTATTATTAATCAGGTCGCTGCCGTGAATCGAACTCGGAACCTTGGGGTTAGTAGCCCGCGCTCTTAACCACTACGCCATATGCCCATGGGCAATTATGGGATGAATTTTAAGGCTTATAAATCTATTATTTTTCTATCCTTCCTCAATACCGGTTCCCATATGCTATTCATATCTGCACTCGGTCTGCTTAGGAGGTTGTTGTGTCCTAGCATATGTGCTGCTTCTTTTAGTTTTCGTATTTTCCAGTGTTGTTCCCTGTCTATTATTTTAACTTCATCCCACAGGGGGAAGTGGTTTCCATTTTTCCATACATGATCAGCTATACCCGATTTATCGATATCTCCTCGTGTCACAGCTTTGCGATGTTCTTCTACCCATGGGCATATGGCGTAGTGGTTAAGAGCGCGGGCTACTAACCCCAAGGTTCCGAGTTCGATTCACGGCAGCGACCTGATTAATAATAATAATAATAATAATATAATAATAATAATAATAGTAACATCGATAGGAATGAGAACCCAGGTTCGAAATTTCCCCAAGACACCTGACGAAGGCTGGAGGGTATATCAGCCGAAACGTTGTGTTAACAACAAACAAGATGAGGACGAATATCCGTCAAATGTAGATAATGTAAATAATGTAAATAATTCCTCATCTCTTAAATATAGAACTGTATTATATATATATATATATATATATATATATATATAGT
Organism: Octopus bimaculoides; assembly: GCF_046866305.1. Classification (NCBI taxonomy): domain Eukaryota; kingdom Metazoa; phylum Mollusca; class Cephalopoda; order Octopoda; family Octopodidae; genus Octopus; species Octopus bimaculoides. Next base: position 74,486,096 of record NC_142938.1, on the reverse strand, counting down.
GAATCTTCCAAGCATGAAGTGGATTCGATCCACCATAGCCAAATTTAAATTAACACTTCAACAGAACTTTTCTCACGGTAAAACAATAGTTTTTCTGTGACAGCAATTTTACATTTGCCAGATTACCTTAGCTAGGCCGAAATAATGTGTTCACCGCTTGACCCTTTCTAACCTCTTCTACTTCACCAAAAGCTAGAATTAAGATAACTAGACCACCGACTAAATCTATTGCTCTCAATGATAGGTCTATCCTTCTGGATAGTTATAAAAGCAAGAACCCCCAAGCAAAAATTAATAGTGAACGTATGAAACGAGGACAAACCAAAACTCTGAAAAGAAGCATGGACTCTCAGGACAAACTTAGAGAAATCCTTTGGACAGGCAAAAAGTTAAATCAAAACGGTCGTGTTTTGAAAACGAAAGGACAGGTTGTTTAATGTAGTCATGGGTACATAATATCTAAACAAAAAATTGAAAGTCGGGATGATGGTCACCACTGGAACGTTTTTAATTGTTGATCTGTTTGACCGGGGTTGACCAAAAACTAAATATACAGCAAGTAATTCCAGTAATATATTCCAAAACACTTACCCCTTTCTTTCTTTCTTTCTTTCTTTCTTTCTTTCTTTCTTTCGTTCGTTCGTTCTTTCGTTCTTTCGTTCTTTCTTTCTTTCTCGCAGTCTTACTATATCTTTCACCCCCTCTCTCTCTCTCTCTCTCTCTCTCTTGCTCTCTCTTTTTCTCTCTTTCTCACTTCTTTGTCTTATAAATAACGTCAAAAAACTGACGGTCAGAGCTTTGGCCCCATCACACACGCACACACACACACACACACACATACACACACACACGCACGCACACACATCCACCCACTGACACGCACATGTAGACATACACACATGCACACACGCACACACAATCACACATATATTCACGCAGACACTCACTCTCTCTTACATGCATACACCTAAAGGTGACGAAGAAGGAATGGTGTCACGGAGGCCAAGATGGAAGAACTTGGAAGAAAAGAAGTAAAACCGGTCGAAGTTAAGACATCCAATAACAAACAAACAAATAAATAAATAAATAAATAAACAACCCCCTAATGGGTAGGATCGAATTACATCGTAGTATCTTCACATTAAAACTGAAGTTCTGAGAAAGGCCAGTGTGAGGTGGGGGTGCAGTGGAAACGGAGGGCGGGTACATTATCCCCTATAGTGAGGATGGATGCAACCCCTGTCGTTTTATTTCTCCCACAGCCCCATCCCGCCATGTACACGCGCAAACATAACAACGCTAAAAGCTGAACCAATTTAGCCGCTTGATAATTAAAACTGTTTACTGATAAAGTAAATAGGTTTGAACACTGCTCGGCTACTTGTAAACCGTGGAACGGGAAGACTGCGGAGAGAGTATTAAGAAAACGTTGAGTGACGGCACCTTTTGGTTTATCGGTCGGCCTGTCTGTCTGTCCGTCTGTCTTACGCGTGCGCGCATACGCATGCATACATACGCACAAACACACACACACGCAATCAGCTTCCCAGAATGACACAACTGGGCGATTGGGCGCAGTTGTTTGGACGCAGACGATTTTGGAACGGTTGAATGGAGGTTGAACCCGTTTTGGTGATAGCACGTTTTGGCACTAGAGGCAAACACACGCAGGCGCGCGCATACATGCGCACACATAAACACACATATGCGCGCGCGCGCAATCAGCTGCCCGGAATAGCACAGCTGGGCGATTGGGCACAGTTGTTTAGACGCAGACAATTTTGGCACGGTTGAATGGAGATTGAACCCGTTTTGGCAACAGTACGTTACGGCACTGGAGGCAAACGCTCGCGCGCGTGCATACCCCCACCCCCCACGCAGTATTCTTCTTTCCCTACCGGGCAGCATGTGATACAGGGCGTCTCATCGTGTGTTTTGAATATTTCAAGAAATAGTAGCATGTTTTAGCAACTCCGGAAAGGTCCACCCACAGTGGAGTTCAGATCAATGCGTGAAAAGCCGGAAAAAATAACCGTAAAACATTTTGTCTGACATTTTAACAATATTCTGCCAGCTCGTAACATGCATATTCATCATGCATATATTTAAAATTCCATTACAAAAATGCTGACACGCCCAATTATTAAGGTTTTAAATACTGGACTTTGTTCCTTTGACCTTTTCATTGTCAAAGCAAAGAATTAAATGCATTAAAACCAAAAAAATAAATAAATAAATAAAATACAAAAACAACTAAACTAATAACACTTCCTGTATCTTCTAAACAAAAGGAACACACCCAGACATACGCACTCCTCTGCATACATGAATAAATTCTAAACCCCAAGTTTAATCAATAAAATTTTCTCCAATACACCTTTCCATAATAGCCCACCCTAAAATCTAATTACCCTCCATTCAAACCCACACGTCCAAAGAAGACTTCAACCCAACAGAGACTATATAAGGACTTCAATGCATTACATTCTGACGATGGCTTAACTTCGAAGTCACTATCAGCAATATTCTTGTTTAAGAATAATAAATCTGTAGTCTACAAATGTAACCCTTCAGATAAATGTATAGGCGTAGGAGTGGCTGTGTGGTAAGTAGCTTCCTTACCAACCACATGGTCCTGGGTTCAGTCCCACTGCGTGGCACCTTGGGCAAGTGTCTTCTACTATAGCCTCGGGCCGACCAAAGCCTTGTGAGTGGATTTGGTAGACGGAAACTGAAAGAAGCCCGTCGTATATATATATATATATATATATATATATGCATGTGAGTGTGTATATGTTTGTGTGTCTGTTTGTCCTCCCACCATCGCTTGACAACCGATGCTGGTGTGTTTACGTCCCCGTAACTTAGCGATTTGGCAAAAGAGACCGATAGAATAAGTACTAGGCTTACAAAGAATAAGTACTGGGGTCGATTTGCTCGACTAAAGGCGGTGCTCCAGCATGGCCACAGACAAATGACTGAAACAAGTAAAAGAGTAAAAGAGAGTAAAAGAATATTGTTTTTCGATCTTTGTGGTTTTCGTCACTGTTTACAATTGTCTTTAAAAATTTTCTTAATGTATCCTAAAGATGTAATTTTTGACGCTGAATCCGAATTTGTTATTCATTTAATCCAGAAAAATTTTGCAAAAATGTTACAGGTGTTCCAAGTCTGATAATTTTCAGAATTTTCAGCCAATCAGAAAACAGCACGTTCGCTGCCTCTTCCATCATCACTACCTGTTTGCCATCACCCTTCCTTCCTTATTCATTTATTACCCCTTCCTTTCTCATTCATATGTTCACACGGAGAAAAACACAAGAGTATTATTGTAGTAAGAAGATTATCTTTCTCGTGTCTCCTTCTCCTCCTTGTGCGCATGCGCAGCATCTTTGGTTACTGTGGAAACAGAGTTTTTCGCCACGGTGATGTGTAAAATACTCGCTTCTGACTGACTAAAATACCCAAATTCTGTATATTTTAAAGGCTAATAACTTTTTAATTATGGATTTATAAGGAAAATGAATTTCATTTTCATAATTAGTATACAAAATTTAATTCATATATCAAATCTGAAAGCAATTGGAATAAAATTGTAAACAGTGACGAAAGCCACAAATATCCTTGTTTTTATTATAACTGAAAACAAACGTTAAAAAAATGTGTTTAATCTGTCTCATTCTTTGGGTCGCAGGCAAACAAATCGACTTCAGTGCTCACTTGTTAAGCCTGGTATTTACTCTTTCGATCACTTTTGCAACCACCAAGTTACTGGAATATTGACAAAGCAGCACCGGTTGTCAAGCATTGGTGGGGGACAAATTCAAACACACACACACACACACACACACACACACACACACACACACACATACACACACACACACAAGTCTTTCATTTCCTTCCCCTCCTGCTTTCACACGTACATACACAATTCCAGATAGACAAACTCTCTGTATTTCTCATTCATTCTTATTTCTATCTTGATTTGTCACACACACGCACACACACATACACACTCGTTCCCTTCCTCTCTCTTCCTCCCCCCTCTTCTTCCCTCCCTTGTCTCTTTCTCTCTCTCTCTCTCTCTCTCTCTCAACTTACAAATCTTAATAAAACCATCAAGCGGTGATTGAGGCGACAGTAAAAGTAAATAAATGAATAAATGAATTGATATTTTGTGTAAATCTCTTCCAAGAATAATCTCTTCATCTTAGAAACAACAGTCGTTCCCTTAGTAACCACCGCCACAACATCTACAACTACAGCAACTGTATTTAGGTCGAAAATTAGGACAGACAGCGAAGTACTTTAGATCTCGCTTAATAGATATTGACAGGAGTGGCTGTGTGGTAAGTAGCTTGCTTACCAACCACATGGTTCCGGGTTCAGTCTCACTGCGTGGCACCTTGGGCAGGTGTCTTCTACTATAGCCTCGGACCGACCAAAGCCTTGTGAGTGGATTTGGTAGGCGGAAACTGAAAGAAGCCTGTCGTATATATGTGTGTGTGTAAATGTTTGTGTCTATGTTTGTCCCCCCCACCCAACATCGCTTGACAACCGATGCTGGCGTGTTTACGTCCCCGTAACTTAGTGGTTCGGCAAAAGAGAACGATAGAATAAGTCCTTATTCTATCGTTCTTACAAAGAATAAGTCCTAGGGTCGATTTGCTCGACTAAAGGCGTTCAAATTCTGCCGAGGTCGACTTTGCCTTTCATCCTTTCGGGGTCGATTAAATAAGTACCAGTTGATTAAATAAGTCGATTAAATAAGTACCCTTGTCTGTCCTTGTTTGTTCCCTCTATGTTTAGCCCCTTGTGGGCATTAAAGAAACTATTATTATTATTAGGACTGAGTTAACTCCTCCAGAAGATATAGAAGCAAAAATAGAAGAGTGCCATTGTTATCAAATGAACGATATATATATTAACTAAAATGAAGTAGATTGACAAGTTTATTTTTTGAACCTGTGGAAGATACACGAGATGTCGAAATAACGTTCACTTGATAACAATGGCACTCTTCTATTATCTTTGTCCTTACATGTTTTTGATTGATATTAGCCCTTGTGGCCAATAAAACGAATTAATTATTATTATTATTATTATTATGTTTTTCTTTTCTCTTTTCTTCCATTTCTTGCCGAGTTTTTTTCCGTACACCTAGGGCAGAGAAACTCATTGTATGCATATTATTATTATTATGTTGTTGCTTTTATACCATATTGATGGTGAAACTGGTTTCATTACGTTTCCTATCGGATCGCAACCGTTGGCCTTCGATGAGAAACATTCGTGTCCCTTCTTCTGTTATGGTCTTTGTGTGCTGTTCATATATCTCTCCTTACTCTGCATCGAGGACTTTCCACATAATTCTGGCTGAACCAAATACACAGCTTTGCCAAATTCCATCCACTCCCAGATTAACATCTAACTTTCCAAAGTTTTTAATCTCAAATTCTTCGTCACAGTTTCCAAAGCCCCAAAGATAACTGGCAGGATCATGACCTTGTCAACTTCTTTATTCCAGCATTTGAGAATTTCACACTTTAAGTCGATATTATATTATCTTAGTATTTTTTTTTGTTTTGGGGTCTTGCGTCTTCTTGACTCTGGTGTCAAATGAGCGTGTCACGTTAATTACAAACAAACTTACTTCTCCAAATCAACGATTACAATATCCGACTTGCTTTGCTCCGTTCTCTTTTCGCTTTGTATAAGAAAATCCCACAACAATCTCACGTCGTCGTCCATATGTTTATTTATTCATTTATTTATTTATTATTTTTATTTATTTATCTATTATTGTTATTATTATTATTATTGCTCGTTATTCACACTGTTCCTATTGCTCCATGTTGTCTTTTCCCTATTGTAAATATTTCTTTTCCATCAACTCTTTCCATTTCTGTCCCCCTTCTCCCTCTCTCTCTCCCTCTTCTTCTTCTTCTTCTTCTTCTTCTTCTTCTTCTTCTTCTTCTCCTCCCCCCTTGTCGGTATGTTCACTGCAACTTCAAGAGTCCAACTATCGTAAAGCGAGAAATCTCACTCTATCAATGCCTCATCTATTCTCTCTCTTCCCCCCTCGTACCCCTCTCTCCCTCTCCCTCACTACCTTTCCCGCTTCTCTTTCTCCTCTCTTTTCTGTTTCCATCCGCCTGTTTGTCTGTTTCTCTCTCTCTCTCTCTCTCTCTCTCTCTCTCTCTCTCTCTCTCTCTCTCTCTCTCTCTCCCTCTCACTCTCTCCTCCTTCTCTCCCGTTCTCTGTTTGCTTGTTTAAAGATGTCATAACGTAGTTTTAGTTTAACTTTCACTATCTTCGTTTCAACTTTTCGGGCAATTTCTTCTAATTTCCCAAATATTTGTGTTGTACTGCAAAGCGGTATTTGTACAGGCGCACGAAAGGGGAAAAGGAAAGAAAAAGAAAAAAAGAAACAAAGAGAAACAAAGAGCGAGATGCAAACATACACACACACACACATACAAAGATATGTATGTATATATGTATGTTACATATATATATATATATATATATATATATATATATATATATATATATATATAAATAATACAAGTACACACTCGCATTTCTTTTCTTTTTTTATAAAAACACAGAAACACAATTCATGTGAAGATAAAATGTAAAACGAGCTTAGCGGTAAATAGTTGTAACTTTCGGAGTAATCAGTCCTTCCCACTCTCCTCCTGTATCACTTTTCTCTCACTCTCTCTCATATATATATATATATATATATATATATATATAGTACTTTTTTCCATTCTCTGTTTCTGTATTTAAATATGTGTCCGCGAGTGTGCGTATGTATGTTTACATGTACGATTGTGTACGTGTGTGTGTATATATATATATATATATATATCTATATATATATATATATATGCCTGATGATCTCAGTGGGGTGAAACTCGAGTGCGAGAAAAAAGATTTCAGTTTAACTAAACTGCACACATACACAAACAAATACGTACGCACTCATACATCCTACACACACCTGTGCCTCTGTGTGTGTGTGTGTGTGCGTGTGTGTGTGCGTGTGCGTGTGTGCGTGTGTGTGTGTGTGTGTGTGTGTGTTTGTGTATTAGCGGGAAACTATATTAATGTTCGCTTTAGCATATTGTCATGTTCCTGTAATTAATCTCTGAGGAATAACTTGTATCATAATTCCTGACAACGATTTGTCGTTTTCACCCAAACCTGTTTTCTTGTGCGTGTGCGTGTGCGTGCGTGCGTGTGTGTGTGTGTGTGTGTGTATGTGTGTGTGTGTGTGTGTGTGTGTGTGTGTGTGTGTGTGTGTGTGTGTGAGCTCGTTTAATGGAGAACTGTATTTCAAAACTCTTGTTGTTGTTATTGTTGCTGCTGTTGTTTATGTTTTAAGATTTAATGATTTGCTCAGAGAAGAAAGGGTGTCGCCCGTCTTAAACCTTTTACTGAACTTTCATGATTGTTCCAAGTAAGGGAGGAAGCCATCTTTCCCCGAAAGCACATGCTGTCCGTTGTGGTGTTTAAATACCGCTACAACAAGAACGAATCCCTTCTCCTGTGATTTTCTGCGCAGTTTCCGATTACCAAACTCTTCTCAGAAGATACTGGTCAATCCGAAACAATGCTTAACGTAGCAGGCAATGAGATTGAAATCCAGAAACGTGTGATTACGAAGCGAATTTTTTAACCACAAAACTATCTCTGCAACCTGTTGTTGTTTTGCACTGAATCTTGGCCCCAATTTTGCAAATTTATGATCAAAGACTTCTCAAATGTGACCAGCACGTCTTTTTTAAAATTTTTTTATACTGATGGAATATACTGGACAATTCTGTCCAATATGTCCTTCCTTTTTTTAAGGTGGCATAATGTGAATTGGAGAAGATTAGCTTGCTGTTTGTAACACGCCGTACGACCATGCAGACGTAGAGACTCCCTAACGAACTCAAGGTACTGCTTTGTCCTGTAAGCGTCCAGTGAATGTTAAGTCGTTAGATAGAGTGAAGAAAAGGCCAAGGGAGTAGTTGGGTGGTTACTTATTGTCATCGCCGGTTCTGAGTTCGAATCTTACATGTGGCTGTAGATCATTTCTGTTTTTCTTTTTTGTTTCTCTCTCTCTCTCTCTCTCTCTCTTATGTTATCTTTAAATGTTAAGTCAAGTCAGGTCTGTGAAGTCAGAGTTGGAGTCGTGGAGTCAGTATCGGAGCTGGAGTCAGTTGATCAAAATAAAGCAATTGCGACTCTGACTCCTGCTTAATGTAAATGTATGTTATAATTACCAACTTCATAGGTTCAGGTCTGAAAAATAATCAAATTAAATTCAAGGGCTTCTATAAAAGAGGATCTGGTAGAAGCAATTCTTTTTCACAGAACTGGATTTGGATGTTTGGTTTCATCCCTATTCGATAGGTATCACATTTCTTTGCTATACTAATCCATTCAGTAATAATCCTTTGCAAGAATAATCCTTTCAATCCTTTATAGTATACTTTATGCTTCATTTCCTCAGCTTATTTCCAACAATACTTTAATCTCGAAAAAGGAAGGGTCGTGAGTAAAGATTATGCGTTCAATCTTTTAGTTCTAATGTACACGTGCCGGGTTCACTGGGAACTGTTACTTAAGAAGATAGATAGATAGATAGATAGATAGATAGATAGATAGATAGATAGATAGATAGATAAAAAGATAGATAAATAGATAGATAGATAGATAGAAAGGGGGAGGGAGAGAGAATGTGTTATTTAAGTGGAGAGAATCGCTCTAGGTTTACTTTTTCCTTATGTTGAAAAATGATTATCAAAAATTAAAAAGAGCAGACATTATTCCGTATTTCCATATTTCCATATAATTCTTTAATTAAAGTTTCTGGTAGTCGTGGATAGTACCATTTCGCCACTGTTTTAGATTTTTGGTAAACTATTAGGCGCAGGCGTGGCCGTGTGGTAAAAAGCTTGCTTCTCAAACACATGGTTCCAGGTTCAGTCCCACTGCGAGGATCATTAAGCAAGTGTCTTCTACTATAGCTTCGGGCTGGCCAGTCTTGTGAGTGGAATGGTAGACGGAAACTGAAAGAAGCTCGTCGTATATATATATATGTGTGTATATGTGTGTGTTTGTCTCCTAATCACCGCTTGACAACCGGTGTTGGTGTGTTTACGTCCCGGTAACCTAGTGGTTCTGCAAAAGATATCGGTAGGATAAGTACTAAGTTTAAATAAGTCTAGGGGTTAATTCCTTTGACTAAAAAAAAACCGTTTTAAGGCGGTGCTCCAGCATGGCCGCAGTGAAATGACAGAAACAAGTAAAAGAATAAAGGAATATCAAAGGAATTTGCTCTCGATTCTGTTTTGCGTTATCTTTATAATTTATTACATTTGTATCGCTTAGCTCTTTTTAATTCTTTATTTGTTTCAGTTATTTGACTGCGGCCAAGCTGGAGCACCGCTTTCATGTCGAAGAAATCGACCGCAGTGCTTATTTCTAGAGTCTGACACTTATTCTATCGGTCTTTTTTGACGAATAACTAATGTTACGGAGGCGTAAACACACCAACACCGATTGTCAAGTGATGGTAGGGACATACACACACGCACACACACACATACACACACACGCATATATATTAAGAATCCTGTTGCATATACATATATATATATATATATATATATATAGAGAGAGAGAGAGAGAGAGAGAGAGGAGTGGGGCTTCTTTAGTTTCTCTCTACCAAATGCACTCACAAGGCTTTGGACGGCCCAAGGCTATAATATAAGACACTTGCCCAAGGTGCCACGCCGTGGTACTGAGTCGGAAACCATGTGGCTGGGAAGCAAACTTCTTGCCACACACACACAACGTATACACACACGCATACACATATACACACACTCACATGCACATATACTACACACACACACACACACACACACACACACACACACACACACGGAATTGAAATTAAAATATGATAAAGATACTGATTTCTTATTTTTCTCTATTTTTTTTTTCAATAAAAATCAGTTGAAGTTTTATTTTTCGTTCATTTATTTATTTATTTGTCTGGTTTACTACAAAAAATGATTGTAATGAACGGCGCTCAAAAGGTCACGGCCTGGTTGCCGACGTTAGCAGGATCTTTTGTCGATGGATTGCAGGCGAGGAAAGATAGCGGATACTGAAATGAAATGACGGGACGGGGTGTTTAGAAACCTATGGCGAAGACGTTTTAAAAGGAATGTGTAGGTATTTCTAATGGAATGGAAATTGCTGAAGAATTCGGGCGAGAAGACGATATGTTGTGGACCGTAATAAACAGACAAAAGGAGGCCTGAAGATTCCATTGAAGGTGAAGCTGTCAATATTGGCTCGCCAATAAACAGGAAGAATTTAAACGGCTGATATATGATAGCAATTAAAGAGAAGGCTATGTGATATGGAAAAGTTCAAAGAAGACAATGGGTAGCAGCAACATCTGTAACGGCAAAAAGGGTAAAGAAATGGCCAAGGGAGTAGTTGGGTGGTTACTGTATTGGGTTTTGTCAATCGCCGGTTCTGAGTTCGAATCTTACTTGTGACTGTAGGTTATTTCTGTGTTTTTTTTTTCTTTATCTTTTTATTCTTTACCTGTATCAGGTCTGGCATTGCAGCCACGCTGGGGGTACCACCCAATCACCTTGAAGGGTTTTAGTCGAACAAATCGATCCCATTATTCATGTTTATTTTTATTTTTGTATTTTTGAAGTCTGGCACTTATTCTATTGGTCTCTTTCGCCGAATTCTTAAATCACGGGGATGTAAACAAAGCAACAACGCTTTGCCAAACGGTGGGGAAGAGTTACAAACACAGACACTAAGATATACAAGCATTGACATGTATATATATATATATATGTGTGTGTGTGTGTGTGAATATATGTATATGAAATATATACATGCATATATCTATACATACAGACATACACACATGCACGTACACACACATATACTCTCTTTCTCTCTCTCACACACACACACACACTCTCTTTCTCTCTCTCTCTCTCTTTCTCTCTCTCTCTCTCTCTCTCTCTCTCTCTTTCTCTCTCACATGTTAGACTGAGGCTCTAGTAAAAGCCACTCGTCCAAGGTGCTGCTCTGCAGAACGGAACCCAAAACCACATGGTCGCAAGACCTTATTTATACTCCTTGCCAATGTATTTTCATCTTCTATGCTGAAATTTAAAACAGGGGTATATTTGCGTTCCTTTATCTTGATACGATATTTAAATGAGAAGGGGTCATAATCACTGCAGCTAAGTTAAAGGAGCCTCTACGTGGTCACTCAACCTGCAAGAAATAGTAGCCAAATATCCTTTAAGTTATACCCTGATGTCTTAGAAAAAGGTTTTTCGTCTCCTTGCAAATAGGGAAGAGATAGAATGGTCATGGTAGGGAGATCAATTTCATCGGGGCTCGAAAACAACAACAGTAACAAAGAGTGAACGTGGAAAACTCTGTGTGGTCTTTCGACCTGCTTGAAATATCAGCTAAATCTTCCTCGGATCACAATCCACTATGGGTGGGACGAGTACATTTGATAATGCATACTGCTAAAAAGACGTGGATGGAATGCTTTTACGTGCTTTTGAATGTACAAGACGTGGGCATGGAGGGAACGCTTTTGATCATATGTCTACGAGATCGGGGTGAACCTAGGGCTAAATAACAACAATAGTGACATCGATCCAGCGTCGGAACATCTACGTGGTCATTTGGTTCGTTAGAAATAGCAGGCGGCGAGCTGGCAGAAACGTTAGCACGCCAGGCGAAATGCTTAGCGGTATTTCATCTGTCTTAACGTTCTGAGTTCAAATTCCGCCGAGGTCGACTTTGCCTTTCATCCTTTCGGGGTCGATAAATCAAGTACCAGTTACGTACTGGGGTTGATGTAATCGACTTAATCCCTTTGTCTCCTCTATGTTTAGCTCCTTGTGGGCAATAAAGAAATAAGAAATAGCAGCTGTGTCTCCTTCAATACTACGATCTTTAAGAAATAAGATACAGTGAATGACGTAATCCTGATACATTCTGTTTGAGAAAGATGAAAAAGAGAAAGTGGTGTAGTCACATCTGGATTGCCTTTGGTCAAGACTGCTCTAGGGTTAATAACAACAGCAACAATAATAATGATAACATCAAGAACAGCGACGGAAATAACTGCGGTAACAGCGGTAGCAGCAACAACAACATCATCAACAACAACAACAACAACAACACAAGTGTAACACAGCAGTAACAACAGTAAAGCAACAATAACATCAACAATAATAGGAACAGCAACGACATTAATATCAACAACAATGATATTTTCCAATAGCCTGAAATTTGGTTTCTAGCTGCAGTGTACGGCATTTAGCTGCTTATCTTATTTACAACATCGTTGAAGACAGCGCTATCTACATTGACGTTTGTGACGTCGAAAACCTGTTTTATTGTTATAAACTTGTAGTTTTATAATCTCTTCGCTTCAAACAATAATTCTTATCCGCAAGATTATTGAACTGAAACCAAATATTCGCTTATCAATAATTCCCTCCGTGAATGTGGGATCAACACATAAGTGTCAGAAGTCAGCTAACTGCGTCATCAAATCTGGGAGTCAATGGGAAAAACTCCGTGTTATCGCCCGATCTACTGCTAAAAACCACGGCTTAAGTCATGAATTACAATCTTAAAAACGGGAAAGACATGCTGGATAATGTAGTCTTAGGTACATTGTGCCTTTTATCTTTTACTTGTTTCAGTCACTGGACTACGACCATGCCTAGACACCGCTTTAGTGGGACAAATTGACTCAGTACTTATTCCATCGAACCCTATATCGAACCGCTAAATTACGGGGGCGTAAACAAATCAGCAAAAGTTGTCAAGCGGTGGTATAAGACAAACACAAGCACAAAGACACATTCATATACCTACGTACGTACCTACACACACACACACACACACACACACACACACACGAGCATCTATGAGAAAGAGAGGCTTCCATACAATTTCTGCCTTCCAAGTTCACTTAAAAGGGCATTGGTCGGTCCGGGGCTATTTTAGAAGATGCTTGCCTAAGGTGCCGCTCAGCAGGACTGAACTTGAAACCCCGTGGCTGTAAACTGAGGTTTTTAGCCATGCAGGCATGCCTGCGTCTATGCTATGGTAATAGATAGATAGATAGATAGATAGATAGATAGATAGATAGATAGATAGATAGATAGAAGCGTTCGCTCCAGATGGCACAAGGTAGGATGGAACCTAGGATCTAGTCCTTGCAAGCGAACTTCTTATCCAATCTGTCATGACGCATCCGCTTATATGCATGCATACGCTCACACATACCCCCACCGCATAGATACCGACAAACACAAATACTTATATACAGAGGCACGTATCGACACATACCAACGAACTTAGTCGAAGTATTAATGTCTTTCACTGGAAGGCATTGAGCTAATTACGAAGACTTGTTTAAACCGACGTCATCATCTCAACGCCGTGCCTATAGCCTGCAGGCAGATATTCACACAGTAAATTTTATGAAGAGAAAGGTAAAAGAAAAACAAAGTAAAAAAAAAGAAAAAAGTTATCTAGTAAATCTTTGGCACTTTTTATTATTCTATTAGTTTTAGTCATTGGACTGCGGCCAAGCTACAGCATTACCTTTGAGGGGTTTTAGTCAATTGTATCGGCCTCTGTACTTTATAAGGTAATTATTTTATAAACCTCGTAAGATAGGAAAGCCAATTTGACCTTGGCGTTAAAGGACGTAACTCGCTTGAAATTAAATGCCGCGTGCTATATTTTGTTCGGTGCACCGATTCTATTTACTCCAAGACAATATAAAACAGACATGCGCCACCCTACATCTTTCTCCCTCTTTCTCTCTCTCTCCCTCTCTCTCCCTCTCTCCCCCTCTCTCTCTCTCTCTCTCTCTATATATATATATATATATGTTTAAAGCTATTAAGTGACTTGGTGATTCATGATCTTAGAGTTTCGAGCATGGCACATGTCAAACTTTAGACCATCTAACCTTTATACATTACATATGCGTGTGTGAGTGAGTGAGTGAGTGAATGTGTGTGTGTATGTATATTAATGGGATCTGTTCAATTTGGCTCACAGATGTTTTAATTAATTTTTTTTAACCAAACAGTTTGAAACATCGTATACTGATGGAATTTCTCACCAAGAACACGGCTTACTTTGAACATGTTTGACAAAATTTCGTATTTTAGAAGTTATTTTGTGTTAAAGTTGTCGTATTTGGGTAATTTTAGCCAATCAACGACGTGCATTCAGTTGAAGAAAGCTACTGTTGTTTGCGATAGTAATCGGAGAGGAACAACTTCCGGGTCATCTCTACTAAATGTCACCACTCTGTTCTGTTTTATTTTTTTGTTTACTGCCTGTCTTCTACATTATTCGACATATCCTTCTTGTTAAAGATAATAAGGGTGTGATTTGTGGGAAGCTTGGCTGCAATTTCTAGCAGATTTGACTGACCGCATAGAGGGGTCTCTTTACCAGCCATTTTCTTATGGCTGCAATTTCTAGCAGATTTGACCGACCGCGTAGAGCCATATTCTTAGAATTTTTAAAACTACGTCATCCGACATATCCTTCCTGCTTAAGACAATAAGGGAGTGATTTGTGGGTTTGGCTGCAATTTCTGGCAGATCTGACCGACCGGGTAGAGGGCTCTCTCGTCGGCTCTTTACGAGGTTAAGTGCACTGGGAATGAACAGAAAGAAGCAGTGGAGCGAACGTTATTGGAGTCTGTGGAGTCTGTACAGACGTCTCTCACTGACGATAGAGATTGATAGATCTTATGTCCTGACAATCTAAGAAGCAACCAACTGTAACGGCGTCGATACGTTTCGCTGATTTTATTTATCTATTTCTCTCTTACTTTGCTTTTTTTTAAAATTTCCTTTTTCTTTTTCCTCTTATCATTGAATCAGTCTTTATGAAAATAATTCCCCCCTTTATATTTTGGGATGAAGAATTCCAATATTTCTTAAGACTTCTTATACTTGTTTCAGTCATCGTTAGACTGCGGCCATGTTGGGGCACCGCCTTGAAGAATTTTCAGTAGAACAAATCGACTCCACTATTCATTTTTTTTAAAGCCTGGTACTTATTCTGCCAGTGTCTGTTGCCGAACCGCTAAGTTACCAGAACGTAAACACACTAGCACTAATTATCAAGTGGTTGATAGGTAGACACGCGCGTACCCCCACACACACATGCACACACACACACACACACACACACACACACACACACACACACACACACACACGCACGCACGCACGCACGCATGCACGCTGAATTTGAACTCAGAACGTGTAGCCAGAAGAAGCGCTGATAAGCATTTTTGCCGGCATGCTAACATTTTAGCTGCTTTCACCGCCTTCAATAATAATCCATTTTAATTTGAGCTCAAGGCCCGAAACGTTAATGAAAAGAGTCGATGACATCATTCCCAGTATTTGATACTTTATTTTATCGACCCTGAGGCGATAAAAGATAAAGTTGCTATCGGAGAGATTGAAATCGGAACGTAAAGAGCTGGAAAAAATACCACAAGGCATTTTCCCGACGCTATAAATGTTCGGGTAAATGTGATATTATTTTATTTTTTTAAATTTTACTTTAAATGTTGGTATTTTTTTTTTTTTTTTTTTGGAAGTTCAAGTTATTTATCGGATTTTCTTTAGCAACCTCCGACTTCTCGCCCAATGTTTCAATTTGTTTATCTGTTTGCACCTTTACGAACTGAATTACACATTCTAAGTAGATTCGTTTCAGCATATATATATATATATATATATATATATATATATATATATATATATATATATATATATATATATATATATATATATATATGTGTGTGTGTGTGTGTGTGTACATACATATGCATATATGTATGTGTACATACATATGCATATAAGTATGAATATACATATATATTTATATGCATACATACACATATATGTGTGTGTATGTGTGTAAACAGGACTAGCAGGAGGGCGGGAGGTTTGGGCGGGAAGTGCAGTTAAGTGGTGGATAGGTGAGTTGAATCACTTTATCTCGATTCACATTCACAAAGATATCAAAAGAGGGGCGAGGGTGAAGTGCAGGCGTTGTATTCCTGTGTTTATCATGATGATGATGATGATCATGATCATCATCATCATAGTCATTATCGTCGCCATCTTTATCCTGCTCCTCCTGCTCCTGCCCCTCCTCATCATCATCATTCTCACAATTACCATCACTATCATCATCACCATAAGCGCCATCATCGTCATCATCACTAGCAACGACATCATCATTATCTCCGCCGCCGCCGCCACCACCACCACCACCATCATCATCATCGCCGTAACCAGCTGCAGCACAATCTTATCGGCTTGAGGTTCCTGGCATTCGTCTTTCTCTTTTTGTGAACTTCCGGTAACTATCAGTTACCGGATAATTTAGTGAACAATAATGTCAGCTAATCAACATTTATGCATGTGTTAATACACATGTTGTATATGTGTGTGTATATATATATATATATATATATATATATATATATATATATATATATATATATTTAAACAAATAGTAAATGAGTATATGCATATATACGTACAGGTATGTGCATACCGACATCCACCTGTATGTATAGGTGCATATCTGGGTACAGGACATTGCAAACAAAACGTAGACAAGAAAACGCACAAGCCACATAGAGAACATTTACCTTCATCAGCTACCCCCGTTTTAACACCGGCGTTTCGAAGAGCTGGGTAGGACGCATCGTTAAAACGGCTCTTCCCATGGACCGCAAATTAAATTTGTATACACAAATTATATATATATATACACACATATACGCACACACACATATATATATATATATAAATATCCTCGTATATACATACACGCACACACATCCTCGTATATACGTATATATGTAGAAGTATTTTGTATATATATGTGTGCGTGTGTGTGTATGTTGTGTGAGTGCGCGCGCGCGAATATGTATGAATTAAAAAGGAATTATTTTTCCGACCCACGATTTCGTTCAATCGGTCGACTGCACACGACTGTGCATTGATTGGGTAATCGTCTTCATTGAGTAATCATGTATATTGCGATCGAAGCGTTCTGAAGTGGTCATGTGATCATCAACCGCCATTCTGCATCCATCAAGAGGGATTTGTTTCAAATTCTCGAGTCACAAGAACGTGATGCACTGACTGATCGAGAATAGATCGTGACTTTATTTTTAGGATTGCATTTTTGGTGGTCAAGACGTGGTGTTTCTTTGTAAGGCAATAGTTGCGTAACATCCATGCATTCCTAAGTTATCTAATAACGTCTTAGAAAG
The DNA here is from genome assembly GCF_046866305.1 of Octopus bimaculoides. Classification (NCBI taxonomy): domain Eukaryota; kingdom Metazoa; phylum Mollusca; class Cephalopoda; order Octopoda; family Octopodidae; genus Octopus; species Octopus bimaculoides. Next base: position 74,468,674 of record NC_142938.1, on the reverse strand, counting down.
CTAAAAATTTTGCAGCTACACGATTAAATCGATCTCAGCTCTTGACCGGTAATTTATTTTATCGACCTCAGAGGGATGAAAGGTAGAGTTCAACTTCGCGAGATTTGAACCCAGGACATTAAGATTCAGAGCAAATATCACAGAGCTTTTAGTCGACGCTCTACTGTTATGATGACGATGATAATGATGATGATGATAATGATGATAATGATGATGATGATGGTGATGATGATCCTTTCTACTATAAGCACAAGGGCTGAAATTTGGGGGAGGGGGTATAGTCGATTATATCGACCCCAGTACGTGACTGGTATGTATTTCATCGACCCCCGAAAGGACGAAAGCCAAAGTCGACCTCGGTGGAATTTGAACTTAGAACAGAAAGACAGATACAATGTCGTCAAGTATTTCGCCCGACCAAATTTTGGCACAAGACCAGTAGTTTTCTTTTTGAAGTGGGGGAGGGGGAGGAGGGTAGTCGATACCATCGATTTCACTACTTTACTGATACTTTACTTTATCGACCTCCGAAAGGATGAAAGACAAAGTTGACTTCGGCAGTATTTGGACTGAGAACATTGAGAGAGATTAGAAATGCTGCCAAGAATTTTGTCTCACGTGCTCACGATTCTACCAGCTGATCAGGCATAAGGTCTGGAATTTTGCCGGAGGATGCCAGTTGATTACATTGCCCCCTGTACTTGATTTGCAGTTGTTACATCAGCCCTGAAGGAATGAAAGGCTAAGTCGACCTCGGCAGGATTTAAACTCAGAATGTAAAACCAAAAGAAATGACGCTAAACATTTTGTCCGGCGCGAAGGACACCTGAATTTTTAGGAGAGTGGGTGGGGTGGGGCAGTGGATTACATCGTTTCTAGTGCTCCATTTGGTTCATGTTTTATTGACTCCCCCCACCCTGTTGCTGTTGGCACTCCGTCGCTTACGACGTCGAGGGTTCCAGTTGATCCGATCAACAGAACAGCCTGCTCGTGAAATTAACGTGGAAGTGGCTGAGCACTCCACAGACACGTGTACCCTTAACGTAGTTCTCGGGGATATTCAGCATGACACAGAGTGTGACACGGCTGACCCTTTGAATTACAGGCACAACAGAAACAGGAAGAAAGAGTGAGAGAAAGTTGTGGTGAAAGAGTACAGCAGGGTTCGCCACCATCCTCTACCGGAGCCTCGTGGAGCTTTAGGTGTTTTCGCTCAATAAACACTCACAACGCCCGATCTGGGAATCGAAATTGTGATCCTATGACCGCGAGTCCGCTGCCCTAACCACTGGGCCATTGCATCTTCCCCCCCCCCCCCCAAAAAAAAAATGTAAAAAGGATAGGGAAAGTCGACTTTGACGGTTTTTGTAAAAAGCCGGAAGAAATACCGCTAAAAGTTTTGTCCGAATGTTCTAACGATTCTGCTAATTTGCCAGTGGTTTCTAATTTAGGAAGAACGCCAGCATTGATCGACTTCGAAAGGATGAAAGGCGAAGTTAACCTCGATGGGATATGAACTCAGAACATAAAAAGCCGAAAGAAAATACCGTAATGCATTTTGTCAGATGCTCTGACGAGTCTATCAGCAAGCCATCTTTTCAACCAGATCATCACCTGTCCTGCCAGTTTGGCTTCGAAGGAATTTGAGCTCAGAACCTACGCCATCTTAAGTCATAGGCACGTTGGACAGTTACCCAAGGACTTCACTGGTTTAGGGGCTCAATTCTAAACTATGTATGCTGTGGCCGGTTATCGCTAAATAATGCTATAGGGTCCAGCGCATTGATTTGCCTAGGGGCCTATAATGCTGCTCAGACGTAAAGAGCCAAAAGAATTAACGCAAGCCATTTTTCCCCGACGATCTAACGATATTGTCAATGGTGACGGCGATGCTGCTGATGACGATGATGATGATGATGATGATGACGATGACGATGATGATGACAGCGACGGTGCAAGAGTATGAAGATGAAAAGAAAAACAATCTTTTCAAGATAGACGTCAGGATATAGATGTTATGGCGGGGCAAAAATATCGTATTTTCTGGTATTTTAAGTTACAAACATTTCAGGATTAAAGGTTTGACAGGCAGGCAAAGAGAGAGAGAGAGAGGGGGGGGGGTAGAGAGGTACACACAGACAGATAGCATGTTATCTAATCAGAGAGCGGACACGGACACGTCAAGGTGGAGAAGAGGGCAACGGGGGGAAAAGCGTGATGTTTTAGCGTTGGTTTAGTTTTGGGGAAACCGAAAAAATAGTTATCTTCTTCTGCATTGGGTTTCATTACAAATCAAATAACCATGTTATTGTAATGAGAAGTAAGAACAACAACAACAGCAGCAATACTACTACTACTACTACTAATAACGTGTTTGTTTTTCTTTTATTTGTGTGTTTCTTTTACATTGGTTGGCACAAGTAATACAAATTGAAATTTGCGTTTCGAGACCAAAATAACGGATCGTTTACATGATGGTAGAGACACTACAGTAATTAATTCAAATTTGTTTTGATACGAGAAGGAATGAACACAGTTTATTTTATTTATTTTTTTTTTTTCATATTTTTTTCTGTTCTTAAATTAAGGCTTCGTTATTTATTTATTTATTTATTTGTTTGTTTTCGAAAGTAATATTTTAACCGAAATTGCTTACAGATAATACTGGCAGTATCGTCATTACAATTGCCACCATCACCGCCATCGCCACCAGGCACCACCAGCATCATCATCATCATCATTGTCATCTTCCTCCGCATCATCATCATCATCATCCTCATCATCATCATCAGTGCTTGGAGTGTGGTCACTGACGAACGGCAGGGAAGGTAGGTAAGTAAGTAAACGAATCCTCGGTCGGTTTCGACGATCTACCGAACTGCCTATTCATTGAACTAGATCGTACGTGGTTGTGTATCCCACAGAGACTTAGGGACTTAAAGTGATCTCTCCAGACGAAATTAGTGCCGTGACACTATGCGTGACAAGGATCCCCCCCTCTCTCTCTCTTTAACCCCATATATACATATGTGTGTGTACATACATACATTTATATATTTCTCAACTTTCGAATTTTTCTCTCGTTAAATGGTCAGACTGTATATAATTTTAACCGTCAACCCTTATTATATTTTGGCCTCGTCTATTAGCATTACCGCTAAACGTTCTGCTGTCTATTTAAACACTAAAATCCAGCATCTATTTTATTTCATACGCCTGAACAGCAAGTACTTTCGTATCAAGCTTCAAATTCTTTAAATTAAAAATATTTTTGAACATATTTAAAAATTCTTTTTTTAAATCTTTTAAATTCTCTTAAGTCGTCTCTCAAGAAAGAAATGTGGATAACTGAGATGAATGGAAATGGTTCGCCCATTTCATACCACATGTTCTTGAAACGGCCGTAAGAATCTGAACTTTGACTGGATTTACCTATGGATTCCTCTTAAAATCATTTTGAACCACCCTTTCGTCCATTTGACAATTTCGATTAATGCAATTTTGACCGTGCATGTATAATAACTTTCTCATTGATTCCAAACACGGACATACAATTCTATACGATGCCATGCGAGTATATTTATGCTTTATATTTCGTATCTGCATATTTTTATTTACGTATATTTTTATGAAGTATTCCGATGTTGGGAAATATATTGACAAAATGAACTCTGAATCCTGAAATTTGTTCTCTTTGTTGCTCTATTAATTAGAGCACTAATTTGGTGTTCTGTACAGGGAGTTATTTTCCTTTAGGAGTGGCTGTGTGGTAAGTAGCTTGCTTACCAACCACAAGTTCCGGGTTCATTCCCACTGCGTGGCACCTTGGGTAAGTGTCTTCCACTATAGCCTCGGGCCGACCAAAGCCTTGTGAGAGGATTTGGTAGACGGAAACTGAAAGAATCCCGTCGTATATATTTATATACATATATATATGTATGTGTGTATATATGTTTGTGTGTCTGTATTTGTCCCCCAACATCGCTTGACAACCGATGGTGGTGTGTTTTATTCCCCGTAACTTAGTGGTTCGGCAAAAGAGACCGATAGAATAAGTACTAGGCTTACAAAATTTGAATCGAATTAAAAAGAGAAACAGAAGAACATACATACATTGTTGTTTCTAATATTGGCACTAGGCCGGAAATTTCATCAACCCTAGTACTTGACTGGTATTTTATTTTATTGACCCCCAAAGAATGAAAAGCAAAGTCGACTCCAGTGGGATTTGAGCACGGAACGTAATAAGTTGCTATCGTAAGATATACTGCTAAAACCATGTTGTCTGGTGCGCTAATAGTTCAGCCAGCTTGCTGCCTTGAAGTTATCATAGATATTAAGTTTGGTTTGGAACCGTTTAAGTACTGTTTGTTATAGATATCAGTTCTATTGAGGGCGATGGGTGTATTGAGGGCAATTGGTGTGTTGAGGGCGATGGGTGTACTGAGGGCTATTGGTGTATTGAGGGCAAGAATCGTAAAAGTAACGAACGAAATGTCTGATGGGATTTAAGTTATGTCCTCATTGGCGATATGTATTATTTTATAGATACCATTAGTTGTATTGGAAACTAATATTTCGAATCCTCTGGGGCATAGCTTAACTTCGAATGTTCGCAGCCCAGGTTACAAGTTTGAAATTTATAAATAAATCTTTGAGTTAAATTACACAGCCAAACGTTAAAGAAAAAAAACTAACGTAGTTGAAGTTCTCAGCAAAAAGCAACAACAACTACAGAAACAGCAGCGGCAACAACATCGTGAATAAGAATGGGTTATGTAAATTGTTTTAGAATTTCTTCCTTCTCTAATTCAGTCCATTAGCAGTGGAGTGAAAATATGTAAGACTTCGCAGAAATCCGACGTTTCACTCAACTTGTCAAAATTCCGACGACAAAAGAATTTTGTTGTCCCCTTTAAGAACTGATCCTGTTGTTCTGCCAAATGAACTTTGGAAAGAAGACACGTCATATATATAATATACATACATGCATACACGCATACCTATATACGTACATACATACATACATACATACATTTACACATGTGTGTGTGTGTGCGTGTGCTTGTGTATGAATACATATATATATATATATATATATATACACCTATGTACATACATACATTCATACACACACACATGCATATATATATATAAAAACTTACATATACATATAAATATATATATAATATATATATATATATATATATATATATATATATATATATATAAACTTATATATATATATATATATATATATATATATATATATATATATACATATATAAACTTACATATGCATATATATATATATATATATATATATATATACATATATAAACTTACATATGCATATATATATATATATATATATATACATATATAAACTTACATATACATTTATATACACACACACACACACACACACACACACACAACACCTATACACATATGTGTGTGTGTGTGTATATATATATATTCATGTGTGTGTGCACTATGTGTAGTTACTACGTGTATACACACAGTCACCCGTACATATTTGCCGACATACATGCGCACATTGGTAAGTATATATATACGTACGTCTATGAAGGCATGCATGAAAAAAATCCCATGCAGGCAGAATTACATGCACATTCTCGAGGACTGCTACATGTTTACATAAACTGCCCTCCCTGTCACTCGTACAAATGCGAATGTTATTCGAATGTAATGTTGACGAGCTATTCGCTTCCTGCTTCCGAGTTAATTAATATTAGCTCTTGAGGGCAATCGGTAACAAAATCAGTAGAGCCCCTGCAAAAATATTTTATGACGTTTGCTTATGTTTTTTTAGGGTTAGTGTTCAAATCCTACCGAAATCAACTTCGGATTATATATATATTTTTTTTTCCGAGGGTCGCTAAAATAAATTCCAGTCATGTAATTGGGTCGATATAATCGACTGTAACCGTATCTGATTCCATTGACTTTGCGCTTGTATTGGAAATAACTAACTTGGTGCTCCGTCGGTTACGACGACACGAGTTCCAGCTGATCCTCTCAACGGAAAAATCTGCTCGTGACATTAACGTGCAAGTGGCTGAGCACTCCACAGACACGTGTACCCTTGATGTAGTTCTCAGGGAGATTCAACGTAACACAGGATGTAATATGGCTGGCCCCTTTGAATTACAGGTATTAATTCCTGCCAGCTGAGTGGATTGGAACAACGTGAAGTAAAGTGTCTTGCTCAAGTGCCGCCGGGAATTGAACTTACGACCTTACGATCGTGAGGCAAAGACCCTAACCATAGAGCCACGCGTCTTCACTGTATTAGACTTCATTCACATTTTGTGAGAAGATGGTGTTTAATGCCTGGGGAAAATTTTAATACGCATAAAAAGCCGGTGGGCGCGCAAATTCATGGGCATGAAAGTTGTATTAAAAGGATGTTATGTTATCTTTTTTTCATCTTTCGCTTGTTTCAGTCATTGAACTGCGGCCATACTGGAGCATCGCCTTGAAAGGTTTAGCCATACAAATCGACTCCAATACTTACTGTTTGTTTTTCTAATCCGGTTCTTATTCTGTTAATCTCTTCTGCTGAACGAGTAAGTTACAGGGACGTAATCAAACCAACACCAGTTGTCAGGCGGTGGTGTGACACACACACACACACATATATATATATATATATATATATATATATATACATATATACGACGAGCTTCTTTCAGTTTCCGTCAACCAAATCCACTCACAAGGCTTTGGTCATGCTGGAGTTATAATAGAAGACACATGCCCAAGGTGCCACGCAATGGGATTGAACCCAGAACCATAAGGATTGGGAAGCAAACTTCTTACCACACAGCAGCATCTGCGCCTGTTCTTAAGGTTTCAAAAATGTTTCTTTTCTTATAGTTTTTAGAAATTTCGCCAGTAGTCTGAAACTAATTGAACGAAGGTTACCAGAACTTTCTGGCAAGAATATTTGTCATTCACTCATCCATGAATCCACTTCACAATGTTCTCGTCCGCCAAACGAAATGATTTCAAAATTCTCTTGAGGTTTGAATTTATTTTTGTTAAGGATTAAATTGACAGGCCTTGAGAGGTAGGTCTGAGGCTGGAGACGGAAAGTAAGGACGGAGAAAGAAAGAAAGAAAGAAGGAAAGAAGGAAAGGGGGGATACAAAAGAGGATGGGAGGAGGAAGGTGAGAGAAGAAAAGAGAACGAGAGGGTGAAGTAAGAAATAAGAATGATTGAAGGGGGAATGAGATTAATGCAGTTAACAGTTGTATGCACGGAGTTTCTGCCCAAAGCTACAAGTTCATAGAAGTTCAACAGGCGTGTTTGGCATATCAGATGACACTGTCGTCTTTAGAGAGGCAGCTGAAGACGGGGCGGTTCACTGGAGTGAGGTAACAGGAAATTGAAATCGATTGATGATGATGATGATGACAACGACGACGACGATGATGATGACGGCGACAACAACGATTGCGTCGATGAAGATGATGGTGATAATGGCGTCGACGAAGACGAAGTTAAAGTTGATGATAGCAATTATACAATGATAATGCACACACACACACACACACACACATACACACACACACACATATACATATATATTCGGTGGGCTTCTTTCACTTTCCGTCTACCAAATTCGCTCAGAAGGCTTTGATCAGAAGACACTTGCCCAAAGTGCCATGCAGTGGGACCGAACCTAGAACCATGGTTGGGAAGCAAGCTTTTTATCAAGCAACCAGCCGGCGCCACAGAGGCGCATATTTGTATGTAGAATCTTGGTAAATTTTATTTTAAATGGTATAAAGCTTACCTAACTAGAGTGAGAATAATCTTTTCTACTCTAGGCAAAAGGCCCGAAATTTTGGGGGAGGGGGCCAGATGATTACATCGACACCAGTACGCAACTGGTACTTAATTTATCAACCCCGAAAGGATGAAAGGCAAAGTCGACCTCGGCGGAATTTGAACTCAGAATGTAAAGACGGACGAAATACCACCAAGCAATCTGCCCGGCGTGCTAACGTTTCTGCCAGCTCGCCGCCTTGTTAAGGGCGGTAGTCTGACAGAACCATCAGAGCTATTTGTTCTGACTCAACGTTCTGCGTTCAAATCCAGCCGGGGTCAGCTTTGCTTTTCATCCCTTCCCGCATTGATAAATTACTAATATATCAAGGCCCGAAAATTTGGAGGAGGGGGCCACTCGATTAGATCGACCCCAGTACGCAACTGGTACTTTATTTAACGATCCTGAAAGGATGAGAGGCAAAGTCGACCTTGGCTAAATTTGAACTCAGAACGGAAAGACAGACGAAATACCGCTAAGCATTTCACCCGGCGTGCCAACGTTTCTACCAGCTCGCTGCCTTTAGAGTGAGAATAATGTTAAAGCAATGCTAGACAGTTCGCAGATTTGGTAGTCCTTTGGGTGTTCATTGTTATCGACGTTAGTAAAGCGATGAGCTGGCATAATCGTTAGAGCGCCGGAAAAACAAAAATATTCCGTGGTATTTATTCTGGCTCTTTACGGTCTGAGTTTCAAACTCCACCAACGTCAACTTTCTTTCCCATCTTTTCTTGGTCGATAAACTAAAGTACCAATCAAGTACTGGAAACGATGGTATCGGCTTAGTCTATTAAAATTGCTGGCTTAAACTTGAAACCATTATTACCAATGTTGCCCATGATCGTAAAAGCGAAATCCCATGTGGTGGAAGTTTCGCATATATATATATATATATATATATATATATATATATATATATATATATATAAATATATATATATATATATATATATATATAAATATATATATATATATAAATATATATATATATATAAATATATATATATATATATATATATATATATATATAAATATATATATATATATATATATATATATATATATATATATATATATATATAAATATATATATATATATATATATATATAGGAATTCTCTTCGTCAGCGATTTCCAACCTTCCATCTGTGATTTACACCCTCGGCTTCCTGTATTTATACATTTAGTTCCCTACAAAAATACAATACAAATTATCTCTATTTAACAAGACCATGTTCTAATTAACTGAAATATCCCTGCTAATTAGAGAGAAAAATACTAAAACCAGACGGTAATTGTTAGCGGCTACCAAGGATAGGTGATTATTTCTAGAAATTAAGAACTAATCATTCAAAATTAAGTTACATTCAGGGATGGGAAGGGATAAGCACATTCCCCTGCTAACACGCTATCTTTAAGATAACGTGTTAGCGCTGACATGTGCGTGTGCGTGTGTGCGTGCGTGCATGATGTATGTATGTATGTATGTATGCATAACTATATATATATATATATATATATATATATATGCATACGTGTGAGTGTGTGTGTGTGTGTGTGTGTGTAAAGAAACACACACATGCATACATACACGTTAACACACCGTGATAATGAAGATATGGGCATGTATGTGTAAGAATGTATATTCACACACGCAAACATCCTATCAAGCTCACCTTTTACAGTGTATATTTGCAATATCTATACACTATTAAACACATCTTTAACTTGTACATTTACACTATACATACATACATATACATACATATCTTTCCCTATATATATATATATATATATATATATATATATATATATATATATATATATATAGGGAAAGATATGTATGTGTGTGTTAGATAACGGAATGTATAAAACAGTGAGGAACCGAGATAAGTGCCACGAAAGAAATAAGATAATACTACGAAAGGGGGGGAAAACGGTGCGCATGGAGGGGAGGAACCTTTCAACATTTGGAAGTATTCTACAGACAGATAAATATATATTTAGCCATTTTCTCTGAATATAACAGATAAATCGTGACTATAAGCAGTTACTCGGTTCGAGTTCATACTCCTTATGTTAAGTGTTATTCTTGTAGCCGAATATTTTAGCTGCTGCTGCTGCTGCTGCTGCTTCTTCTTCTTCTTCTTGCCTCATCGTCATGTATTTATTGTTGTTGTCGTTATCCTCCTCCTCTTCCCGCTCTTCTTCCTCCACCTCTCACTCCCACTCGCCCCCCCCCCCACCCAAGTGATAACTAGACTCAAATGAAACTCTCACTGGAACACCATTTTCCTTCTAGTTTCATTGCTTCGGGTTATCGCTTCTATGATTATAAATACAAAAGAAAAGCAGTCGACCAACAGAATCGGTAGGGCTCCCAGCAAAATGCCCTGTGCCATTTAATTAACTGCCCACTTTCTTCTTCTTCTTCTTTCTTTCTTTCTTTCTTTCTTTCTATCTTTCTTTCTTTCTTTCCTACATCATGACTTCAATTACCACCAAGATCGACAATTCATTTTCATTCTTTGGAGATCGCTTAAAGAAAGTACCCGTCATATGCTTGGGTGCGGACTTAATACGATTTTTCTTCTACCAAACTTTTGGGGCGCCGGTTATCTTGTACTTGTTTCAGCCATTGGACTATGGCCGCACTGGAGCACCGCCATGAAGGCTTTTAGTCGAACAAAGTGACAGAAACGCATTTCAAAAATTTCTTTTATCAATGATATCTTTTGTCGAGCAGCTAGGTTAGCGTGATGTCAACAAACCAGCACCGGTTGTTAAGCACAAATACAAAGACACACACGCACACACACACACACACACACATACACACACATACGCACACGTACTGTCACAATCACTCAAACACACACCTGTCAGCATAGCTGCTGATCTCTCACAACGACAACACACACATAAACTGTTAATATCACACAGACACACAGTTAATACCACACACACACACTTTCTACTCAGCCTGATACATTCCAATGAGGAAGCTTTCTACCTCTGTTAGAAACCAAATCTTGCTTTATAGGAAAGCTTCGAATAATTAAGAATAGAAGAAGACGAGGTTTTCATATATCTCACACTCGTGAGCTTTGTATTGCAAAAGTATCGAGGTTTTCTTTTGGCATCTTATACTCCACCTCGAGTATAAGACGACGATGCCTGTACGTCAAGCGATGCTTGTGCATGATACATTTTACTTCAAAGTTAGGAGAGGCCTTGCACACAACCAATCCCACTCTCTGGTGATTGACTACGTACAAAAGAATTACCGTGATTTGTGGGAACGAGGACAGCTCGGTGAATAAACGACAAAAAAGAAATAAATTAAAATGCTGATGACAGATGATAGGAAAGAAAGAACTCTGCTTTTCTGACTGATCTGATGCCCCTGTGTGATGGAGAATTCGTAAGACACCATAGGGGTGAAATGTAAAAAGATTTTTTTTAAATCCTTGCAGTTGGGGAAAGCAAGGCAAAATATTTATTGCCAGCCAGGCAATTTGATATGTCTTACGAATTCAGGGACATCAGATCAGAGCAGAGTTCTTTCTATGCATTTTAATTTTCTGTTTTTTCTTCTAATTCACTAGGCTGTTGCTGTTCCTCCCTAAATTACGGTAGTCAACATCATCGGCTGCCATCGAGTCGCAGGTTTTACATCAAAGTTTTCCTTCTCATAGAGTCATGTCCTCTCATTTTCGCAGTTCTTTGCTGACAGGACCTGTTATGGAGGGCCCATTGTTCAAAACATGTCAATCCTCTGCGCAGTCACTATTTTTTGCACCAGAGTCACCAGTCTGTCAATGGTTGCTGCAGGAACTACCGCTGTCCATGAGAAATAGCAAGAGCAGTATTGGATGCTTGTTGACTTTAGTGCATTCATCCGTTCTTTGACAAAGTTTTGTTTTTCATCCTGCAGGGTGTCCAATTCTCACTAAATAATCTTAGTGGGATTGCCAGTTTAGTCGCCGACGACTCGACCATGTAGTAGACTGCACTAGATTACACGTTACCAGTAGCACTCAGAAGCGACCTTGCATAACATACATCCATCCATACATACAT
>NC_142938.1:74449234-74451734 GCF_046866305.1 Octopus bimaculoides | reverse complement strand
CGATCTGCTTGATATAGCAATCACATCTCCCTTATGTTGCACTCAAGCGTCTTGAAAAGTGGTGGTTGGGGTGACACGTTGAATAATGCATTCCTAAATGCTTGAAATAAAAAAAAAATAATGCAAGCGACTTTGTCATGGCTGCGCCGACCATCGCTGACCTGCAGTTAAACAACAATGACGACGACGAAGAGAAAGAAGAAGAAGAAGAAGAAGAAAGGTTCAAAATATGATAATAACTGTAAGGAAGGTGTTGTTTGAACGGGGAAGTCGAGGGGTGAGAAGTTCAATGAGAAAAAAGGAAGCGGGTGAAGCTAGAATTGGAGGGAGTAGATAGAAAGACTTAAGTCAGTCGAAGTAAGAGGAGGAGAAGGCTGAGTATGAGGAGGTGGAGGTGTTGTTGGTGGTGGTATTCAAGCGGGGAGGGGTAGCGGAGGAAACGCAAATTAAACTGAGTGGTGGTGGTGGTTGGCGGGGGACCAACGGCAGACAAATAATTATTTAAGCATATTTAAGTAAAAGCCACTAATATAATTCTTAATTTAGGGACGTGCGAATGAGAGTGAAGGTCAGAAAAAGAGGGAGAGTGAAAGAGAGAGAGTGGAAGAGAGAGAGAGAGAGAATGCGTGTAAGTGTTTTAGAGAGAGAGGGGGGAGTGGAATAAGAGAAGAGCGAAAGTGTGGGGAGCAAAGAATCAGGGAGGGGAAAACAGAAGGGGCCGAATCCTCAACGAAAGTGAAAGTCACACCTAGAACTACGAGCTGAGAGAGCGGCCAGGAAAATTCTAAATTTAGAGGATATTAAAATAATTAAAATTTCTTTTGATATTTAGTTTTCTTCCTTCCTAGACTAACGACCTTACTTGATATACATCTCAATATTTCCTGTAAGTGATAACATCTATAAAGACTTCTTTTAGAATACACCTATTTTTACAGTTTTCTATTATGGTACTGACACACACACCAACACATCTATAAACTGGAGCCGTTTCACTTCTGTTACATATTTGAACTAGGTGTACAAATATAATCCTATATGATGTAAAAATAAAACTTTTAACATCATATTGTGTCAAAGTAATAGTTCTGTATATACCTTTGGGAGTTGCTGTCCTATTTACGTTTTTGTCTTTGAAGACAAACTTATTTTAGTCGTATCTATTTATCTCTGAGATATTATATCTTCGTAACTATTTTTAAGATAAACATCATATTTTTGTGTTTGCTGCTTTTGAAATGACGTCACTTTTTCAGGTGTATAGGTGGGTTAGCTTTTCCCTGTTATTATTCTGGATGTCTTTTTGTTGTCGTTGTTGTTGTTTTTCATTGGTTCTTTTGGCATGACGAAATATTAGCTTCTATAAGAAAACCTTTGCAAGGTAGAATTCCTTGGGAACAGTTACATTCTATGTAGACACCTTCGATCGCTAAACTACTTACGTTCTATGCAGGAAAACTTGAAAAGAAAAATACACATTCTATGAATTTCTTTCAGACTGTAATTATTTTGTGGACTGGAGCAATGTGAAATGGAGTGTTTTGCTCAAGAACGCAACACATCGTCTAGCCCAGTGATTCCCAAACTTTTTCGGGCTGCCGTCCCCGTGGCATCCAGGCCACATTTATAGCGCCCCATCCCAATTAACCGTCACAAACATAAACCGCTTTCTGAAGCAAATTGAAAGCAACTGTATTTCAGTGGCTGTGTGGTAAGTAGCTTGCTTACCAACCACATAGTTCTGGGTTCAGAAGCAACAGAGTATCACAACGTGTTTGTGAAGTACTGAAAAAATGATGTAATTTGTAATGATATTAAGATATTAAAGCGAATCGCTCATGGCAGCAATACGAATTCTCTCTCAGATTTGATTGCGGCTTATTTAACATTCGTTGACAGCAACAACACGCCAGTTAATTTGCTAACATTGGTAACGGTGAATTACAATGACATTCCTTTGATATAAACATTGCTGCTAAGCTGTTGCATTCCTCTTTAAAAGGCTGAAAAACTGTCTTGTTTTGAATGAAAATTTTTGGCTGATAATGGTCCTGTGACGCAGATTCGAACCATCGGCAATGTGAGTAAATAAATGAACCATATTGTACAACCATAACGGTATGCCTTTACGCAGTCAATATCTGTTGTTAGTAAGGCGGCGAGCTGGCAGAAACGTTAGCACGCCGGGCGAAATGCTTAGCCGTTACGTTCTGAGTTCGTCTGTCTTTATGTTCTGAGCTCAAATTTCGCCGAGGTCGACTTTGCCTTTCATCCTTTCGGGGTCGATAAATTAAGTACCAGTTACGCACTGGGGTCGATGTAATCGACTTAATCCCTTTGTCTGTCCTTGTTTGTCCCGTCTATGTTTAGCCCCTTGTGGGCAATAAAGAAATAGGAAACGTTAGCACGCCGGTCGAAGTGCTTAGCGGTATAACGGCTTTGTGAGTTTACTGGTCGGACGTGTTATTACTCGCTGCGATTTTTTTTGTAGTATAACGCC